>NW_008598586.1:2195-7248 GCF_000691845.1 Merops nubicus
CCTGCCGTCCCGGCCCAGCGGCTCTGCTCCGCAGTGCTAGCACGAGTACAAGTGGAGCAAAGCCAGGCCACGGTGATGTGCTGGGGCCAAGGACAATGCAAACCCCACCCTTCCCCCGGGGTGAAATCCGAGGTACCCAGCCTCGTTGTGGAAGCATCGCTGAGTGGCTGTCATACACCTACCACTGGGGAGTGGCACAGCTCCCCCACGAGCTCTGAGCTGCGGGGTACACATCGCTCAGAGCAAGGATACTAAAGGGAGGCAGTGTGCAATGTCACTGTCACCACACGGACCACCACACTCCCCCCCGAGCCCTTCCCAGGCTGCATAACAGACTGAGAAGATCTTTGCACAGGGAGCTTGGAGAGGACCTGTCCACATCTGTGCACTAAGGAACAACTGCAGAGTGGGAACTACAGCCCACATCATCACCTAGGAGTTCAGGAGATGCTACCTGCAGAGTGAGCAGGGTTCAGCCACTGCTGGCCACTCATCACCCAGGAAGGAGTGGGACGCCCATATCCCTTAGGCAGTCACAGGTAGCACTGCTCCCTACCAAGAGCAGCGACAGGACAGCCACAGGTCCCAGGACCAGAGGTGAACAGAGTGGCCATCAGAAAACCCAACACAACCCCTCTCTGGCTCCTACACACACTGCAATCCCCTTGCTCCCGAGGGATGGGTTTCCCACTTCTAGAGAGCAGCCACTGCTTCACTTGCCTTCTGCCCGTTAAGCCCCAGATGATGGGTATGGAGTCCTCAGTACAAGTAAGTGGGAAACAAGCATCCCACTCGGTTCAGCTTGATCCCTGGCACACACTGGTGAGTGGAGAGTGCAGCTTAAACGCTAATGCTGAGGGAACATGTCCAAGGTTACAATACAAACTCAAAAGCAAGGCCCCTTTCCTGCCTCTATGACCACCCACCCCTCTCCCATCCCCCTGGTACAAATCCCATGAAAACTGTACAGGAGCCAAACTTTTATTCCTTAAAGAATTACATAAATACTGAGTTTAACACTTAGAAAAATAAAGTCTTTTTCTTTTTTTTTTTTTTTTTTTTTTTTTTTTCTCCAAGGCTTGTCTTTAACTTAAAAAAAGAAAGTTACAGTAGCTGCTTCTTCCCCTAAGGATTCAGCAACTTCTCTCACTTGCTCACTCTCCCTCCAGGGACAGGGCTAGGTAGCAGAGCCATTCACAGCAACTCCCATGCAGGACCAAGCATGCTCCAGCCCTTCTGCCCCAGTCTTGCTGAGCCTGCACAGGAATCACAGCTGCTCCTCCACAGCCCAGGACGGCCTGCAGGTCACCCTGGTGCTTAGAGAAAGAGCCTGCAACCTGCCCTGCAGCTCAGTGCTCCGCGGGCTCTCTTCCCTTTGACACTTGAGTTGTTTCTCCACCTTGCATCAGACAGAAATTTAGAAAGCGCTGGCTGGAGCTGCAGGGGCACGTCGGAGAGACCCGGCCACGTTCCCCTGGGTGTACGGAGTCCGCAAGCAGCGTGAGGGCTGAGAGGAGAGTGTGGGGCTGGGCTGGCCACAGAGCACCCCAGGAGCTCTCCAGGGCCATCATTGTGCTCCTGGGCATCCGCCGACCACCTCAGCTGTGCAAGGGCAGCTGCCAGGGCAGAGCCAGCCAGGCTGCACATCCGCCAGGCAGCCCAGCGAGGAGGCACTGAGGGCAGAGGGCTTGCTGCAGTGCATACGAGGAGGGCAGGGTTAGGTGCCCACCAGAGGGAAGGCACACAAGCCCACCCAGAGATGCACAAGCAAGCTGGTCGCCCTCCCCTGTTCAGAGCCCAGGGCGAGTTGCTGTGGCCAGGACCTATCAACCCCACAAAGGCACATTGCTGAGGCCAGCAGCACAGCCTCGGCCTGCTCCGCTCCGAGCTGCACCCACAGGACGGCTCCGGGTCTGAGCTGAGCCCCACACAGAGCAAACACTTACTGGCAAGGTGACTCGGAGTGCCCAGAAGGAGCCAGAGCCTCCAGCTGGGGATGGCCTGCAGTATTTATTTACAGCGTCGAGCAATCCTCCCCTCCAGAGACAAGTTTCTTTGGCTGGCGTGAGACAAGCACAGCTATCGCAGCATCTAAAAACCCCCACACCCTGCATGGCCTCAGCACAGCTCCACCCAGGTGGGTCCTGCAGCCCCATGCGCATGCCCATGTGTGTATGTGTGTGTGTGTGCATGTGTGGATGAAGGAAACGTGAAAAGGCAACAATAAATAACTGGTGCAGTCTGTACGAGAAGGAATTGCTGCCGGCACTGGCGTGACGAGCCAGGGACAGCACAAGGCTGGCAGCAGAGGCCCCTCAGTCACTCTTGGTGCTGTGTGAGGTGTCCAGGTTGACGACCTGCAGCTCTGTCAGGCTGCTGCCACTGCTGCTCTGCTGCCCGATGACAGCCATCTAGAGAGAAAAGGGAGGAGGAAGCACTGGGGGACAGCACGCCCTGAGACCGTGCGTGCCAGCAGCCAGGGTGGCACCATCCTTTCTGGGCGCCTGTCCAAGGAGGGCAAGACTTTCTCACCCAAGGTTGGGTGGCACTGACTTTTCCCAGACCTGAGGACTGGCCCTACCCAAGGGCCCAGGTCTGCCCAAGACCCACAAAGGCTACACAGGCAGGGGCAGAGCAAGGACACCCCCTGAACATCTCTAACTACTACTGTGTGCCTACCTGGTGAAGCTGGACAGCTGAGACTGGGATCTGAACAGTGCCTGATGGGGCTGTCAGGAACACTTGGGGGACGCCACCTGCCACAGAGAGAGAGAGAGAGAGAGAACACAAATGACACCATCCCTTAAACAGTGCTCCCCCCATGAGTCCTTTCTCTGAGCTCCATAAAATTTCACAAGGATGACGGTGCCTATTTGCATGCATAAAGGCATCCCGGGAGAAAGCTACACATGCTAGTTTTCCAAATGCTGGGAGAAGCAGGTGCAAGCCCTCAATCCAAGTACTGCCTGCTTGGCTTCGTGCTGCTTTGCCCCCTCATGCAACCACACATCCTCTCCGAAGTCTCCCTGCTCTCTCCACTGACTGCCCTGTGTGCCACCCATCCCAGCAACCCTTTTGCCCCAGCAGACAGCTCAAGCAATCCTTTGCACAGGAGAATGGCAGGATCTAAAAGCATGTCAAGCATCGCTTTTGCCAGGCCCTTCTAACAGCCGCTAGGACCCCTTAGAAGAAGATTCTTTAATATACAGCATCAGGACATGCAAGACAAGAAAAATCAGGGTGTGAGAGCACGTAAGGGAGCACTGACGCAGAGAGCTGTCTTACCCTGATCCTGGACCTGGCTGTGGGACACCTGCATGGCTGAGGGCGCCTGTGAGAAAGCGTTGAGGACCGCGAGTCCACCGTCCGCAAGGCCAGAAGTGGGCGCGTACATCACCGCGTGCGGGCTGGGGTACATCATGTGGCCACCCACAGTGGTTGGCACAGACGACGTCATGATGGTCGCAGGGAGGGTCACTGGCACCAGGACAGAGTACACGTGAGCAGCACGGAAGGAGGCTGTGATGCTCCCGCGCTCGGGCGGCACCCCTGCGCCTCGGCCGCCCCGGCACGCCGTCCGCAGCAGCAGGGGAGGAACCCCGAGGGACAGGCAGGAGAGCTCAAACCCTGCCCTTCCTGAGTGAGTATGAGAGGGCAGAAAAGCACGGCAGCCAAACACCCCGGGACTGAATTCAACTTGAGATACAGGCTCCTTGATGAAGCTTTAATAAAGCTGTTGAATTGCCTTCAGCCTGCATCCACGCAGCTGAACTCAGATCTTGCTGACAACAGAGGTGTCCTCTGAATATACAGTATAAAACATCTCAAGCAGATGGGAGCCAGTGCCTTGTGCTAGGGGCTACACTGGCTCACTAAGAAACCATCTGAGAACTGGGCAAATCTGTTCCAAGCTCCATGCTGCAAGTAAGAGCAGATGATCTATCTGGAGAGGCTCTGAAATCCCTTGTAAGGTGCCCTAAGCACAGCAGCATCCACCTGGATATAGGGTAGCACAGGGGCTGGCATCAGAGACAGATACACCTGGGTAATGGTCAAAAGGGCTGGGGTAGAGTTGGTCTGAAGGATACTGGGCAGGGAGCAGGCATGAGGTCTATGGGTGTGGATCGTTTTCAGCAGTGGTTAGAAAGGAAGACAGGACATGGTTACAGTAACACCCCAATTACCTGTTCCACTGGAAGAGGTCTGGGTAAGGTCAGTGCTGCTGTCACTAGAGGGAGACGTTTGCTGCGGTGCCTGGTGCACCTGGATCGCCTGGACTGGGACCTGCTGAGCCATGGTACCACCTGGGGAGAGAGAGGAGCCCATGTGCCTGTGGCTCGGCAGGGATACAGACACCCTTGGGCCATGTGAAAGCCCCCCAGTCCTTCTCTGGCCACACACAGATCTGCAGCATGGCTCTCCACTGCACTGAGAAAGGCTAGCCAAAGGCAGCATGTGGCAGAACACAGGCCTTGCCCCAAAACCTGCTCTCTGCTGGCATACAGGGGCCAAGGACAGATTAGCTGGCCTACAGGGCTCTGGAGAGAAAAGGAAAGGCCACAGCAGCTTTTGTTGAGCTCCCAGGCATAGTTCAGGAATGACTGGGGTCATCCTCACCATTCCCGACTCCACCAAGACACAGCACAGATGATGCTGGGAGGACAGGGTCCAGCACTGCCCATGCTCAGCCAGCCCTGCAACAATCATCTCACTGCACCAAGCAGAACTGCAGAAGCCCAAATGCCCAGGCCAACTGGGTCCTGCTGCCTCCACATTCTGGAGACTGGCTCCATCCTCCACAGGAACCTCAGGGAACACCTATCTCACCCAGCCTGTGATCTCGAGGAATCACAGTGCCCTGCACAGGGACTAGAGACCACTGTGCCACAAGGTGTACATCTCAGAGCTGCAGGGGCACGGCCACGCAGCCTCCAGCCCAGCCCACTCAGTGCAAAGTTCTTCGGTTCCAGAGATGGCGCTCGGCACAGAAAGCTCCCCTCAGGCTCATGTCCTGTCTCTAGAGACAAGAGCAAGGGATGCCAGGCAGCAGGAA
>NW_008598586.1:7351-13125 GCF_000691845.1 Merops nubicus
CAGTCTAGGCACCTCGCCACACACCACAGATATACATCCATTATTCTCTTAGCTCCTCCAGATCACAAGGGAAACCCAGATCCCTTGTATGAGATCCCACTGTTTGCCACAGCCCATGGGAGCAGGCTATCAGACTCAACTTGACCACAAAGAGACAGGACACAAGAAATTGTCTCACTCTCAGTGCTGGTCCTCATATGATGGCTGCCACCAAAAGAAAGCCTAGTCCTGCTCTGAAACTCCAGCCAGGAGCATATCCAGCCCCAGTACAACACCTGGAGAGCCCTGACTCAGCGTAACAAGAAATTCCTGCGAAGGTCAGTACACATAAGGGAGCACAGCAACACCATTCCTTCCTCTGCTCTGGGTCTCTCCTAATCTACCCTCTGCACTGTGCTTCAGTGACCAACTGCAGATCCAAACACAAAAGCGAGGGCAGCCGCTCAGAGCCCAGAGACACAACTCAAAAAGCATCCATTGGGCATCCGAGCACCTGCAGCCTCTTCCCATCAGTTCTACCAGCAGCACAGTTCAGCCTCAGCACAGCTGCACCAGGGACCTGTCTCCCCTGTGCTTGCTAGCCACAGGGCAGACTGTGGCAGGGGACTGGCAACCTGCTGCCTCCCTTCGTCCCTATCCCCCAGGATATCGGGGCAGTCTATGCCGAGCACTCTCTGCCCTGTCTCCCCATCTCTCCCCCGCAGTCACAGCCAGGGTGCCCTACGCTCTACCTCCTCTGCGCTCCCACCTCAGCTGGGGGTCAGCTCTCTGGCCAAGACCAGGACCTCCGCAGAGACCTCCATCCCCCCACCTGAAGCAAGCGGAGGAGAAGGGAGTGCTGACCTGTCAGCGACACGATCTGCCCTCCAGCTCTGGCAGGGAAGCGGAAGACTGTCTGTTGTGCCTGCTGCAGCTGTCCAGCCGTACCCGTGACCACCTGGCCCTGCTGGCTGGAAAGAGCCAGGGAGTGCGGCTGTAACTGAGTGAGAGGAATGGTAGGGGTCCCCGGAGAAAGGGAAGCACCTGCCAAAAAGGGGGGAGAAAGAAAGGCCTTGTCACCACCATCTCTTTTCACTCCCCTCCAGGCTTCTCGGTGCTGCCCTGGGGTCCCAGCTCAGCTCCCTGCCACCACGCCCTTCCCAGCAGCAGGGCCAGCTAGCAGCACTCTAAGGCAACAGTGACTACAGGACCCTTCTCCAGCCACCGGCCTGGCTAGGCTCGGGCAAGGAATCCCAGCCAGGTTCACCCTACAGCAGTAACCACTCTGCTTCCTTCTGCCACGAGGTCTCCTCTCCTCTGGAGAGGGCAGCAACACACGCTCCGGGTGCGGAGACGGACGAGCGCAGTCCTCGGCCCTGAAGTGCACTGACCTGACATGAGGGTGAAGCCGGTGGGTAACGGCATGAGGCCCCCCGATGTCACTGCACTGGCTCCAGTCGTCTTCAGCACTGTCCCGTTGGCACTGGTGACGGCGTTGGGGCTGATGCTGGCAGACACTGGTGCCAGGTAATTAGTGATGGGAAATGAGGGGCCGCTGCTGACCTGCATGGAGGTCGAAGTGGTGGGAGCTGTCTGGATGGTGGACGTCGTCCCCGGCAGGTTGGTGACAGTGAACGCTGGTTTCAGTGTGTCCTGGGGAGGAAGAGATTGTGACAACTCAGACTAGCCCTTAGATGTGGCCAACATCTGCCCGTGAGACCAGAACAGGCTCCATAGGTTGCACCCCCAGGCTAAACTATCCCCCCCACAGCCTGCTGCCAGCACATGGAGCAGAGCCAGGGTAGCAGAGAGAAGTTGCTTGTACAAACATGAGAAGACTGTGCCCAATAATGTAGCATGAGAAGAGCTGGAGAGAGCTCAGCATAAACCTTGGATACAAGCCCAGGGCCACACAGGTCCCCTGAGAGACTTCCCTGCAAGACACCAGGGGACAAAGCAACCCTTTCCCTCCCCATGAGTCCCCATAGCCTCCAAGAAGAGAAGAGCCTCTTTCTCGCACACAACAGGCAAAAGAGGTCCTTGCAGGGACAGCTATAAAGACACAGTCTCCTGTCAAGAATACACACCACTTCCCTTATGGCAGGAAACATATGGCCAAGAACAAGCAGAGAACTAGCTCTTAAAGGCAGCTGTACACCAAAAGCACCAAGGGAGAGGTGAGGCCAAGCCCAGACACCAGAAAGGCCCAAACCCACCCCGATAGCTGCTTTGGCAGGCCCTAGGGAATGCCTCCACAAACCTCCTGGAGCAAAGGGAAGACCCTGGCAAGGAGAAACACCCATTTGCCAGTCCACTAGCAGGAAATAAGCACAAAGCAAATGCTTCAAGGGACCCCACATGTTAGCTACAGCCAGCACACGCCACGGTCCCATGCCGAGTGTTGGGAAGTCTATGCCTGGCTAAGGACAGCATCGCCAGGGAAGCTGAACACCTGGAGCAAAGGGCCCTGATGGCCAAAGCTAGCCCGAGAGGCTGGCCTCCTGGATCTGGGAACACGGGACGGACACACGTGCCAGTCTGTAGGGCAAGTAACACCCCGGCTTCCGCAGCCACAAAGCTCCACGGCTCCTGTCCTGCTCTGCTCAGCTGGCCAAAGGCAGATGCAGTGCACAGCTCCACAGGAGACCAGGCCCCAGGCGATCCGCCGCCCCGTGCCCTGCCACGGCTGCCGGCACGCCTGGCAAGAGATAAGGCTGCCACACTCCCACCCCTCCCGCTGCAGGCTGGTGGGCCCAGCTCTCCAGTGCTAAGACTTGTTCCCAGCTTGTCAAGCTGCCAGGAACGAGGAATTCACAGCTCAACGAACAGCTAAAAAAGGGAAGGCAGCCCATTTTGGACAGGGGGAGCCAATCCCGGGCACCCAACCGTGCCCCAGGGCCTGGGGAGGGAGGACAGCAACACTCCTCTGCCTTGGCACTGCAGTCCCCAAAGTCCAAATTAGAAGAGGCACGTGATAACGGAGCAGAGCCCAGCAGAGGCACTTTCCATTAGCTCAACCACAAACTCCTGCCATCCACATGGGACACGGACGCTGCGGGTGCCCTCCCCATGTGGGTGACAGGGCAGAGCTCCCACCAGCCCACTCGGCCAGGGCAGCCATGGTAGAGCAGGGCGGGTCCCGTTCCCAGCTGGTAAAGCCAGGCTTCCTCATCCCCAGATGTAGCCCTGAAGCTGTACACCCCTGAGATATAGTCCCCAGATAGCCAGGACATTTAGCCCCCACACTCTGCACTCTCAGGGCTAGAGAAGGCATCCCAAAAGAGTCACAGCAGCCTACTCAGAGGGATTCCCGGGACTCCCCAGAAGCACAAGGGCAACCCTCAGCAGGATCAGAACAGCAAAGGTAGTTGGCAGGGATGCTCAGCAGGCTCAAACCCTGCACACCCCACCTCTGACCTCCCTACTCTGCAACAGGTGAGACTCAGATTCCTCCCATCTTTGCTGTGTTTCTCTTGAGCTCCAGCAACAGCTCCCAGCACAGAAAGACAGCTGGAAGAGACCTTGGGACAGGACACCCGCTGCCTTCTCCCCATGCCTGTCCAGGATGCCTCAAAGCCCCTGAGCACCTTGGCTTCCCCCAGCACCCTGCAAAGCCCCCGCTACGTGCACGAGGCCAGCCTTCAATAGGAGCCAAGTTGTGGGTCAGACCCACATCACGCTACACGCTTGACAAATGCTATACAGTGTGAGTGGACCACAGGGTAGGGCTCAGGCCATCTGATGCCCATCCTGGACCACACTGGTGTCCTGGGGACAGAAACAATCCCACTCCAACGCTTCTAGGTGCTGCCTAGGACAATGCTGTCAACATGGTCCAGATCCCTAAGCCAGCATCATTACACAGATGTTGCAGGACAACTACCCTTGGGGGTACATGAGAAAACCACGTCTGGTCTCCAACACCTGGTCTTCATTCCAGATGGGGCAGAAAGTCCCATCTTTCTCACATGTCAAAGAGACATGACCAGATCAGTGCTACTCCCCTGCTCTCACTCCAGTGTAAAGCCTGAGTTGCCTCCAAAATCCCCTCTACCACATAACCACACTCAGGAAATTGCATGAGGGCACAGAAGATCAGACAGGTCAGTGCACAATGGAGATATAGCTGCTGTCTTGAAGGCACAGCATGCCCCAGTCCCAGCTGCAGTCCAAGCTCAGCTCCCAGGCATGGATTTTGGGATTGACACAGCCCAAGCATCTCATAGCTGCTGTTGGCCGTGGCACTGAGGAATGTCAGCAGGCTGCTGCCTGCAGGTACAGCCTGGCTGCATTACTGCCCACGCTGCTGCAGCAGCTAAACACAAGCAGGTCTGGTCCATACAGAGGTCCATACAGCAGAGTTCACAGGAAGACCAGGGAACAACAGCCCAACACTCTCAGAGCATCCTATGTGCTTCAACCTGACAGTCCAAGCACTTAATTTCCTGCCACCTTCTCCAATCCCAGCCCTGTGTACCACTCACTCGTCAGCATGGATGCCAGCCACCTAGCATGGCCCATCCACAGGCTCCCTTCATCCTCAAAGAGGTCTTCTTGGTCTATCTGAATTGGGATGATCTCTGTCAGACCACAAAACCAGGCTTCCAGCCCTGCAGAAGGCACAGCAGGCCTGGGAAGGGGGAGGGGGGGGAGTGTCCTCAGCCCTATGTCTTGCCATGACAAGAACCCTTAGCAGGCCAGGAGTGGGTTTAGCCAGAATGTCAAGCAGAAAGACAGGGCCACAGGGCTCCTCCAGCCCCATACCAAATGCTTGCTGTGGCCACAAGGCACCCCAAATTATTACCACTCACAACCCTGCAAGCTCCATCCCAGTACTTACATTGAGCACACTTCCTTTGGGACCACCTAGCCATATTTTCTGGGAAAATCTTAAGGGCCATGAAGCAGACAAGCCTCATGCCAGGGACAGGTCAGCTGCCACAGACAGCACTTCCTGCACCTCCAAATTACTCCAGGCACAGGTAATTTGTCTCATTACAAAATGCCCACAGGACTCGCCTTTTCATCTAGGAGAAGCCCAAGAGGCACAAGTCCTTTCAAACATGGGAGAAACTGCTGGTGACAGTGGGTTCCTTTGCCTACTGGAAAGGGCTGGCACAGCTCACACTAGGAATCAGAGGCACCCAGGGGAGTCATGCCAGACTGGGACAGCCAGGACTATTGTTGGGTTCCCATCAGCATGAAGCCTTCCCAGGGACTCTTTTGGGCTCCAGCACAGTGCTCTCCAGCCAGCAACATCTTGGCGCACCACCGCTCCTCCGCCTGCAGGAATCTTTGGGACCACTGATACCTCTCAGGGTTCGGCAGCTCAGTACAGCACTGCACACATGTGTCAAAGAGGGCATGGTGGAATTGTGGTTGCTGGGTACTTGGCAGTGCTGTGACCAGAGCTGTTGGGTTGCCACAGGATACAAACACACAGTTGGACACCCCCCCAAGCCCCAGAAAACATACTGGGCACCTCTCAGGGCTGCACTCGCACTCTACACAGGTACAGCAGAGCTGCAGCCAGCACCTCGCAGCACCCAAGGGCATTCCACACAGCCCTGGGAAGCTGTGGCACAACCCCCAGTGCAGCCTGTCATCCCAGACATGCATCATGTACTCCCCCCTGCCTCCCATCTCCAGGCAGGCGTGGACCCGAGTGTCAGCCTGCGGAAGAAACAGCAGGGATACGGAAGGCAGCTCTCTTGTCACAGCTCTGAGGAACAGCACCAGAGGATGCAGGGACAGGATGGGGCCCTTCCCGCAGACAATGGCCATCAATTGACTCT
>NW_008598586.1:13169-14783 GCF_000691845.1 Merops nubicus
CGGGCAGACAAGGGCCGGTGGCTCCAGGGACACCGGGCAGGGAGCAGAAACAGTTCATCCAGCCAAATGTTTCCATTCCCCATGTCCTCCCTGCCCCCTTCCAAAACAGCACCAAAGCAAGAGACAGCTGCAGCTTATAAGGAATGTGAGGGGCCCTGCCAGGGACTCTGGCGAGGGAAACCAGGCCTTATAAGGCCATGGAGGCAGAATCAAAATTTTATCAATGAGTGCAAGAGCATGGAGACGCCTGGGAGAGATAACAGTGCCGAGAGCCGGCCAGGGGGGTGGGCTGGGCCGGTGGGGAGCCCCGCTGCAAAGTCCAGGAGCAGGACACCGGCCACCCACTTCCCTCCCTCTCCAAATTACTGCTACCAGCAGCAAAGTGAAGGAGCCAGCCCCAAGAGGCCATGGGACGAGCTCACTGGAGTCACAGCAAGAGGAGACCCAACCTCAGCTCCCCAAGCTGCCGTTCCAGAAGGGCTGGGGATGACCAAGGCTCCTGGCAGAGCCCCACGGGCACAGCTGTGGGCCCCAGGGTGCCCAGGCGTGCAGCCGACCGCAGGAACGTTACCTTGGTCTCTCCGCTGCTGTCCGACTCGGACACCTGGTAGGTGAGGTCCGTCTCCTCAAAGCCCGTGGCGCTCATGCGCTGGTCAGTGGTCGGGTCCGAGCGCGGGGGCGAGTCTGGGGAGTTGAGGCACGTTTGGATCAACGCCTTCCCCGTCTCACTGGTGATCATGGGCTGCAGCTTCCGTGTGGCAAACGTGTACACGTGGCCCGTCTCGCTGGCCACCAGCAGCAGGACTTGAGTGCCAGTCAGCGTGGAGAGCTCGTAGGCCTGCCAGCAGCACAAGGGAAGAACAGGGAATCACAGATGGCAGGGACACATACAGTGCAGGACAAGAGTCCCCAGCATGGCCCTGCGCTCCCAGCATGGCCCTCCTTTTGCTTACACCAGCTCTGGCTCACTGTCATCCCAGGGGAGCCGTGGCCTCTAAAACCAACTCAAGATTGGTTCCCAACAGGCTGAAGTGCTCCACGCTGCACTCCCTTTTCCTTTAGCGTGCCCTCGGGGGATGCAAATGCCAAGATGCCACAGGAAAAGAGTGGTGCCCTCAGGAGAGTAGCGTGAGGACACAGGGACACTGAGCTGTCCCCATTCTGGAAATCCCACCTGCTTCTCCACACAGGTCTGGATGTCTCCCCTCCTTCATTCCTTCTGAGCCATGTGAAAGATGGTACTCATCCCACATGACTCTACTACCTCTTTCCCCCCACCAACACCCCAGCCAGGCTGAACCCTGTTTTCCCTCTCAGTCTTCACAGTCTCGAGCACAGCTGCACCCAAACCCCTCTGCAACGAGGCCGCCAACCCCAGGACTGACCTGTGCGCTAGGAAGAACACTTTCCCCGTGCCAACGTGGAACACTCAGCGGTCTCTCACAAACTACCACGAACAGGATAGCCCCGTTCTGCACCCCGCAAAGCCAGGGCACGTCCAGCAGTACCCCACAACCGTCCCCACCGTTCCCAGGGCACGCGAAGCCCAGCTCGGCCGGGACGCATCGCTGCCCCGTTGTTCAGAGGGCGCCCAGGGCACCAACGGGGATGCAG
>NW_008598587.1:0-243 GCF_000691845.1 Merops nubicus
CGCACAGCTTCTCCAGTGCAGCCCTGCAGGGGCTCCTGGGAGGCTCCTGGGGGGCTCCTGGGTGACTCCTGGGTGACTCCTGGGTTTTCTTCCAGTGCCTTGCCCAGTTCCCAAGAGCAGAGGAGGCTCGGGTGAGTGAACCCTGCTGCCCAGCACCCTCCCCCTGCCACCCCGGGGTGCTGCAGGGATGGTGCCCGCTGGGGTACCCCTCTTGTGGGAGCGACTAGGGCTCTGAGGAGCTGA
>NW_008598587.1:1165-2252 GCF_000691845.1 Merops nubicus
TGCAGCTGCCCCCAGGCACCATGCTGGGACCTGGCATGGCTCAGCCCCTCGGTGTGCCAGGGAGCTGCCACCCTGGAGTGGTGCCCGCGGCTCATCGGAGCACCCGCCGGGCAGGATGGCACCCAGGGGAGCCAGGAGGATTCCTCCCGTGCAGCCAGTGCTGCCTGGGCTCATCCACCTCCTCCTCCCTGGTCCCCAGCTCCTCGGGGGTCAGCCAGCTTCCACCACCATCTCATCATGACCTTCATCCCATCATGACCTTCATCTCATCATGACCTTCATCTTATCACAATCTTCATCTCATGATCTTCATCTCATCATGATTTTCATCTCATGATCTTCATCTCATCATGATTTTCATCTCATGATCATCTTATCACGATCTTCATCTCATGATCTTCATCTCATCATGATCTTCATCTCACGATCTTCATTTCCACCACAATCTTCATCTCCATCATGATTTTTCATCCCCAACATGATCTCCATCTTCATCCTGATGTCCATCTTCATCCTCATCCTCCTGCTCCCACCTGGCATGAGGCAGTTGTGGGGCTGTGCCGGTGGCTCTTGGAGGGTCCTGGCCATGCCAACCGTGTCCTGTTCCTGTCTCCTCGTGCACTAATGTCACTGTAACACCACGGTCTCTGTGGGTCTCTGTGGATCTCTGTGGGTCTCTGTGGGTCGCTGTTGGTCTCTGTGGGTTGCTGTTGGTGTCTGTGGGTCTCTGTGGGTCGCTGTGGGTCTCTGTGGGTCTCTGTTGATCTCTGTGGGTCTCTGTTGGTCTCTGTGGGTCTCTGTGGGTCGTTGCTCTGCGGTGTGCCAGTGTGTCCTGTGCAGCCTCCACCGCCTTGGCACCACGTCACTCCACTAACCCTCCCCAGCAGCCCTGGGACACAGAGCCCAGGGGCTCCTGGCTGTCCCCCGTGATGTCCCCCGTGATGCCCCCCACGCCTGGTGTGCCCTGGGGGGATGGGGAGGCAGCGGGTGGCACCGGGCTGGACCTGTGGTCTGAAGCATGCCCTGGGTGCTGGGAGCTGGGCACCCACACAGCCCCCCAAGGGCTCAGCTTTCCACAGCCCCATGG
>NW_008598588.1:0-6707 GCF_000691845.1 Merops nubicus
ACCTTTCAACCAGTTCTTGATCCAAAATATAAAACACAGCTCCACATTAGCTACTATGAAGAAAATTAACTCTACTCCAGACAAAACCAGCATACATTGGAAACATTTTTCAGCAATCTGAGAGTAATGGAAAGTCATGGAGACTTGGAGTCCTAAGGTGAAATTCCCCAGCATTTCAAGTGAAACGAGTTGGAGCCAAGTATATTTGAGCTTCACTTGAAAACAAGGCCTATACTCTTCAATCTCTAAGGTGCTTTGCTGCTTTGTAGGCATCTCACACCCACAGCAATAGCTTGTGCCCTCTGCTAAGGTATGCCCAAGCAATGCCAGGAGGCTTAGACTCACTTTTCTGATAGGCATGTGAAACTTCCACCTGAATTTGCAGACAGACAACATCTATGGTGTGCTCCCTGTCATAGGGCTGTGGTTTTAGAAGGGTCTGGAGGGTGAGAGAAGCAGATGTTAGAGAGGACCCTATCTCCTAGTGTCTGAGCGGGGCAGGTCTTCATACCTTAAAGTAATGAACTCATTTCCACTGAAATCATTGCAACAACAACAACAACAAAAAGCCTCTCCCAACCTAAAATGATTTTGAATGTCCATCTAATGCCTGACACACGTCCTAATGATGTATCATATTTGTGTCCCAAGTCTCCTGATTCTGGAGGTTTTATAAGACCACTGTTAGCAGTGCCAGCAGTTGCTTGCTCATGGCAGGTGAGTCAGTGCTCCGAGCCATTGCACGCGTTGTGCTTATTTGTTTCCAGTAAACTTCGACAGAGTAAAGTAATTCAACCAGGTAAATTGTCGTGTCCAGTTCATATTACAAAGGACTGATGATTGCACTTCTGAAAACCATTTCATGCTGCCTTTAAGTCATCCCTCCCAAGCATTGTGACAATGTTAGTCATAAACTACACCTTCAACATGAACAGAATATTTCATCTACCTGCCTACCGACCTTCCTTTAAAACTATTTCCGTGGTCCACTGCAGTTACATTTAGTTCTGGTGGCCTTAAGGTTGGCTGATAGATGTGAGACTGGTTCACTTGCTGGCCAGAAATATTAATTTTCATACAGAACTTTTCAATCTTGAATTATTCTTTCTTTCCTGATATGAAGTTAAATAATGGAGAGACTTACTCTTGAGTATAGCCCATGGTGTTTGGAAGAAACTGCCAGCTTTTGTCAGTCAGACTTCCCAAACAGGCAGTAGGCAACTGCTAGCAGACAACGGGCCAGAAAGGCATGTGGGGAGGGTAGTTCACGTTTCCACAAGCAAGTGTTCCCACCGCAGAGGCACTAAAGGGTTAGGACTTTCAGCAGTGAACCTGAGTGCAGCTCTTACTTCTCAAGCAAAGAAAAAGCTTCTTGCCGTCACAGGCTCTGCCACGTCTAACTGCTGGTGGGGGGGGATTCTTGACAGTGCTCAGCTCCATTTTAGAATTTTTCGATCCCTTCTGTTGTCCATCACCGTTACAGTTTGTAGGACTTTCAGAGGAGAACCATACAAATTCTGGTGCACATGGTGTCATTTGATGCTTCCTCCTGTTTTGCTCCTTCTATCTGCTTTAAACCAGCAGGAGACATTTTCTTTTATTGTCTCCAATTGTTTAACGAATGACTGACATACTTTTTCAATTTAAATGATTGCTTTTTGCCAACATAACACAAACACATAAAGTAACACAACAGCTTACCACAGTGTGCTGCAGAGCTCAAATGCAGCCACTTGGGAGTAGAGACAGAGAGAGGTGCCAGGCGAAAACCTGCCCATGCTTTCCTTCAGATGGAGAAGACATGAAGGTGCCCAGACAAAAGAGAGAGTCATTACCATTTTTTTAATGCAATTGTTAATGCTATATTTAGTGCATGGCTGCTCTGGCAAGGGGCGGTCCAGCAGAAGGCGAGGCCGATGGAGAGCGATGGCTGGCAGCAGAGCACGGGGAGCTGTGCTGTTGGGAGTGGCAGGCCCAGGGACACAAGTGATGGAGGGGTGCAGAGTGGGGCACTCTTTTGGCAATGCCACGCAGAAGTCAAGTTCATGACAGCAGCCTGAGAGAATGCATGAGGAATAAAGCAGTTTCTCTGTGCTGTTTAAATATGTGGTGGAGCAGAGGGCTTGTGCCTAGGGTTGTGGTTTGCACCACCCCAGTGACCCCCACTCTGGGGCCTGGAGAGAACTTGCTGGGCACAAGGAGCGCTTTTAAAGCCATGGTAACACTAATTGCTCTCACAGTGGGAAATGTCAGTGCTGTAATGTGGGTGCCGTGAACGTACAGAACTCGTGTCCTCTCACCAGACAACATGGAGAGCGCTCAATGAGTTAAGACAGACACTTAAGCTCTCCCCAAAGTATTTCCCCTCTGGCATCCTTTGCTTTTTGCATAACCCCATGATCTGCTGCGAGCACTGACCATGCCTGCCTTGGCACAGAGCAGAGTTATGTGACAGCACTTCTTTGGACAGGAACATAGTGACAGCACTCCTCTGGACAGGAATATAGCTCCAGAGCCCAACCCCATTCCTCCACAGCAGCAACCTCTTGCGGAAGAGCCTCTGTTTGCCAAGGGCTGGATCTGATTCCCAGGGATATTTTGCATGCATTAACCTTCCTATAAGAAAATAACCTTATTCAGTACAGAGTGTAGGTGGAGGAGATGATGGAAGGGAGGGAGGGTTGCTGCTGGCAAACAACCAAATCAAGACTTAAATACAAATTCTTACTTCTCCTGCTTGTGAGAAAGGTCAGACAGACTTTTTAAAAAATGCATAGACCCTTCAGTACTTGTACTTGACTTAGGAGTTGTCTAGGCCACTCTAGGGATAGATTGTGCCTGGATAGATTTTTTTTCGTGAAGAGGCTGGAGGGTGCTTTGGATCTACCTCTGGGCACCCCTGTGAGTGCCTGTCCTTGTTTCCTCATGGGGAGAGCAGAGCTGCACAAGGCCTGCATGGTGGGAGCAGTGGTGCTTTCCCAGTCCTCCCAGCAGTGGGAACCTGTCCCCAAGCAGGTGTGCTGGTGGCAGGCAGAGCTCACCAGGGAGTGTTCCTCTTGCAGGGGTAGAGCTGCTTCCCACTGATACAACTCATCTTCCACTTCTCTGATTTACTGGTCAATTTGATCAATGATTTAATTTTGTCAAAATCATTGACAAAAGACCATTAAAAGGAGAGTTATGCCACTTATATACTCTGTGGTTTTGGCTCATTTATTTTAATTAGCTGTAACAAATTCATGGTTAAACAAGGCTCGAGAGGGTGCTATCTAAATGTGGTACTCATGGCATACACAGTACCATTAACGAAACACTTCTCCACAGCTTGACTATGTTCTTCCCCCCTCTAGCTTGCAGCTCATTATAGCACCAGAGATAGGAAACAGAATGTAACAGCTAATTAAAATGTGAGCCTGTGTCCACAGATGACTCAATAGAAATAAAGGCATTAAGCTGGTGAGAGAAGCAGGAAAGAGTCATCACAATAAAAACATCTCATTCAAGCAGAGTCTGGAGGAAGCTGTCCCTCTGCTTTAGGCGCCTGCATAAAGTTGGGGGTTACAAGAATATTCAGGTCCTGATCTAGCAAAACATTAGAAAGTAAAAAGTGATAAGAACTAAGTGTCTGTTGTGCTCATTAAGGATTCCGAACCCCACTGTGTAATAACAATTTCTAGCCTGCCCTGTTGGTTGTCATAGAAATAGCACAAGCAACCACTTATTTTGGTAAAAGGATTATAGATAGTGTCTTCTGTTATTTTAGTTGGTCTTTTCAAAACTGTACTGATGCACTTTATTGTATAAGTAGATGAGATATCTACAGCCATTGCAAGATGAATTTAATGTGTTAAATGTGTTAGAGGCATTCAGAGAATTTAATTTTTTTTTAATATTGTTACTCTCCAAAATACAGAAATAATATAAATAGGCAGATGTGAGATTAAAATGATGCATACCAAAGATAAGCAAACTAATCATGTCTCCCTCTGTTTGTCACAGGTGGGACAGTCCCCTAGTTGATCTGTTTTTCTCCAACCAGTATCTTCAGATCACAACTACTGTGCCATCCTCTTCGGTGTATGGGTTTGGTGAACAGGAGCACACGTCCTTCAAACACAGCATGGACTTTGTTACCTATGGCATGTTCAGCAGAACGGTAATTCATTTATGCAACACTTTGTCCTAACTTGCATCACCAAAAGGAGGTGGCCAGTTACAGCTTTGCCGAGGGAGCGCCTCTGTCTGTAAGTTAACACTGCTAGGGTGAATCAGTGGCAAACATGGAATGTCACAGGTTTTAATCAAATGACAAAGCCATAAGTCATTTTGAGGGAACTTTGAAATTAGAAACTTTCTCACAGTGCAGTTAGTTTTCAGGAGGAAATACTGTGTGTGCCAAGGTAATGGTTCACGAAAGCATTTAATTTCATGCTTGTATCAATCCCTGTTCATCCAAACAAGCTGAACTTCATCAGGATTCAGGAGAAGTTTGGCTAAACTGGGGTCAGTATTTGATGAGTCTGTTTTAACAAGGAAAGCAGTTCTTACCCAGGTCATTTGGGAAAGAATATGGCATAAGATGGAAGGTTTAACTGAGAGAGACTAAAAAGTACCAAAAGACTAAAAAAATTTTTAATTGGTTTGACTTCACACCAGTTGAAATGAAAAAATATCCAACCTTCCAAAATAAGTTTATAACCATAAATTAATTTATATCCTTGTCTTTGCATATGAAAAATAGCAGTCAGGCCATATCTAATGTGCTGTTTATGTTTCAGCCACTTGCCAACCTGTATGGAGTTCATCCTTTCTATATGTGTGTTGAACCTGACTCCAATGCCCACGGTGTTCTCCTTCTGAATTCCAATGCACAAGGTAAAAAAATACATGGCTTACCTATATGGACTGCATAGAGAGAGATGGTAAATATGAAAAACTGTTTTACTGATTGCTTTTTCAGTGTGGTAGAAATATGTGTGGCTGTTCCATAACTGATGTTCCAGGAATGACTGTAAAGTTTTCAAAGGGATTTCATTAGAATAACTCTTCAACAAGGCAAGGTATTTTCAGTGAAATTGTATGATTAATTGTATTTTGGTTTTTTTTTAAATAGATGCACATACAGGGAAAGGAGAAGGTGGAAGAAATTTCCACTGGGTTTGGAATAACTGAATCAAATCAATTTTTGTTAGTCCTATACTCTGTCTGTGAAGAATAGTTTTGTGCGTTGCCATGGTCACCTTGCTGTATTAATCCAGTGATATAATTTCAGAAAAGGGGAATCTTCACTGAGTCTATAAAATCAGTTTCCCCTGGCAGGCAATGATTTCCAATAAGGATTAAAATAGCGTAGAGGAACCCTAAACACAAGCTCGTGGTTCCTTTTTATATAAATGAAACTGAGATAAATGGATCTGTGCAATCTACTGCGTGTGGGTTTCTGTGATTTATTGCTGCACAATGCCAATCTGAAAGTGGAGATTACAGAAACACTGGGCAACTGCTAGTCTATGTACAGGTCCTGTTTGTTCTTCCAGTCGTACCCACAAGACACCGGGTAGCAACTTGGACACGTAGCCACCTCTGCCTGGGGATACATTTATGCTTAGAAAAGACCTGTATGTGTATACCCAGGGTAGACTAGACTAGATTAGTCCAGTTGTAAGGAACCTAAAGCTATCATCTACTCAACCGCCTGACCACTTCAGGGCTGACCAAAATTAAAGCATATTATTTAGGGAATTATCCAAATGCCTCTTAAACACTGACAGGCTTAAGGCACCAACCACCTCGCTAGGAAGCCAGTGTCTGAGCACCTGCTCAGTAAAGAAATGTTTCCTATCGTCAGGTCTGAACCTCCTCTGATGCAGCTTTGAACTCTTCCCACAAGAAGAGCAGAGCTGGTTTGTACTAAGAACTTGTTCTCTTTTCTTTTCAGATGTTTCTCTGAGTCCAAACCCATCTTTAACTTTCCGCACTATTGGAGGAATCCTCGACTTCTATGTCTTCCTTGGACCAACTCCTGAAAATGTAGTTCAGCAATACACAGAGGTTAGCAGAAAAGTGCACTTGTCACACGGGGCTGTACCTTGTAACGACTTCCCACCAGTACCTGGTAGTATCAGCACGTAGTGCAGCCAAAACTTTGTCCTGGTCTGCTCACACAAAGCCATAGCTTTAGGTCCACGGCTACCCTGGGGTATGCTCAAGCATCTGCAAGCGGGCTGACTGTGGCAGACTGGCTGGGCATGCTGTGCAGGTCTCCAGCCTACCCTGCAGCACTTCACTATTGACAGTAGGAGTGCATTGATTACTGTGATAGTTTTACAATCTTCACTACATGATCGTAACTGTGTTTTGACACTGTGGGTGGAGGAAACAAACTAGGCAGAGCACAGATGGGAATGTTTGGGAACTTTATGTCTGCTGGACTCTCCAGACATGTTGAATGAACTTCAGTAAGCCTTTATTTGCTGGTAGAATCACTTGTTGATTTGGGAGCATCAGCCTGCTTTTTACTAATGAAAACCCATGTAATCACACTAGAAAGCACAGATGTGAAGAAAACATATTTACTGCTGTCTCAATGAGCATAACTCCTTGTCTTCCAATAGCCCCATGATTTCCAAAGAACAGAGGGTACACATATAGCTGCTTCAGGACTGTGCATGAAATTCTTATCCAGTGAGGGTTACCCAGGAAAGAGT
>NW_008598588.1:6738-11359 GCF_000691845.1 Merops nubicus
ATGTTTTTCCTGGTCACCAAATGCCAGCTGATGCATTAACTGGGCCTTTGCACAGAAAATTGCCATCTCCGAACTAAGCTCTGTGCACAGAGAAACCCGGTGCCTAGCCTAGAGAGTGTGGAACAAAGCTGAGAAGGAGCACGAGAGAAGGGATTCAGGCGTGCAGACCCTGAGGATTAAGGTGCAGCTGGAGGTGCTGAGCATCCTGCAGTAGGGTGTCCCAGAGCTGGGCCACCGGAGCTCACAGTGAGGTGTGCATGTGCTCTGCCTTCCCCTCCATTGCCCCACGAAGGGGCCCGAACTCTGATTTTCAGTTAACATTTTGTTTTTCCTGCCTTTTTGAAGCCTCCATATCCTATGCTTACCTTCTTTTAAAATGCCTAAAATGGCAACAGAAACATTGTTTTGGCCCAGGGAATAAGAGGATTTAGCCCAGAAGGATGCGCTGGGTTCTGTTTTGCTGATGAAAGGGTGAAGAAGTCTCACTCATGCTGCC
Organism: Merops nubicus; assembly: GCF_000691845.1. NCBI lineage: Eukaryota > Metazoa > Chordata > Aves > Coraciiformes > Meropidae > Merops > Merops nubicus. The sequence goes on from NW_008598588.1 coordinate 7,235, forward strand.
GTTTTCAGAAGGCTGGAGCCTCCCCAGGGCAGTGGGCTGTGCTAGAGCTTCTTTTGCCAAGCAGAGATCCAGGAGGTTCCTCCCAGAGAGGTGGGAGGCTGCCAGTGCTCCTCTGCATCCTGAAGTGGGAGCTTCTGCTCTGTTACAACAGGCTAACCAGGAAACTGGGTTTTGAGCTTATGCACTGGCAATTAAAAAAAAAAAAAAAAAAAAAAAAAAGACCCAAACCAACAAAGAAAGAAAGGGAAAGTGAAGTGTGTTGCAAAGTTATAGAAGTGACTCCTCTGATAGCCACAGCTGTGACCCCCATGATGAAAGCACTCCCCTATTTCAGTGGAGTTGCTGCAGCAGTGCAGTGGAGATGTGGAGATTTAGAGCCATCCCCCTTTCTTTTCAAAGTTTTTTGCTGATGTTTGAAGGCAGCATTTCTGTGGCTTAGCAGGTGGCCAGCAGCTGAAAATAAAATGAGAGAGTTCTCACTCCCCAGCTGATGGGTACTGGCAGCTTACTTTCCACCCCTGCCTCTCTGGAAATGGAGCTGGAGAAAAAAAAAACAAGGTAAAGGGGAGCCGGTGGGCGTCTCCTGGCTTGACATGTCACATGCCAGGACAAAAACCTCCCCTGTTCTGTATTCTTCAAGTTTGTGCTCAGCTCTCTAGGGAATCTTAAAGAGTGCATGGTAACAATTTCATAGTGAAATAATAACTTCTTCAGTGAATATCTTGAAATTCCCAGATTGCAGATGTTACAATTAACATATTATTAGTCTCTAGGGTAATGATTTGGTTTTTATGTGCAAGATACGTGGGAAGGTGAGAGAAGACTTTATTTTTTCAATTGTATTTTCTTTCACACTGAGAGGACTCTTCTGAGTGGTCATTGTCATGCCCTGGGGAAGGAAAGGGGGTGGAAAGGAGCAGTGTGACTGATGTCTGCAAGGCACAGCTCAGCAGCAGCCCTCAGCTCTCTTGGCTGTTTGCATGGGTCTTCTCTGGGAAGTGGTGTTTTGGGAGCTTCCAGCTGCAAGGGACTGTGGTGGGGCCAGGCTGCCCTTCTGCAACAACCTCCTTAGGGGAATGGCACCCACCTCCTGCCTCTGCAAGCATCTGCCCAAAATCACTGCATGGGACTTTTTGCTGGGACTACCCACTGCATCCCTTCCAGGATGGGCCCAGTGGTATGGTAGGCTGGCCAGATGCCAGCTGGAGCATGGCTGTTGAGAGCAAAGGAGCTGTGTGCAGAGCAAAGCATTCCAGATCTTTCTCAAATGATTTGTGCTGTTGCCTTCAGTGCCACTTCAGGGCCTGAGCTACCCATGTGGCCTCCACTGTCCCTGTTTATGGGAAAGATATAGGAGTTCATCTCTGCACAGCGCTTTTATGCAGCTCCCTCCAAACCAATGAGTTAGGATAGCTTTGCAAAGGATCTCTTTTCTGGTCTCTGGAGTACACTAGCTTTCCCCATGCACCTCTCCAGATTGCTGCCAGCACCCAGGGGTGGCCCATGGGCTCTTGCCCGGAGCCGCTGCTGCGTGGCTGGCTGGAGGCAGCCGTGCCGTGCCAAGCGCAGGGCTCTCTGCATGGTGATCAGGGATGATTGCAGCTGCCCTGCCAGGGCCATCAGCTTCTCTGTGCATTCTCAGGGCAAGGGCAGGTGGCAGTGAAAGCTGCAGGGGCCCCAGGTGCCAGCCTGGCCCAGGGCTGATCTGATTTATTGGGCTCCCAGGGTGATGCAGGGAGTGGGAAGGGAGCAGACGGCTGAATATCGGTGCCTCCATCACCCCTGCTATGCCTCGTGCAGAGCAGAGGTGGGCTGTAGGACACATCCTTACCAGTGGCACCACAGTGCTAGAGCAGCAATGGCAGCAATAGAGCATGTCCTGGGCATTGTGCAATGGGAAGGAGAAATCTCTATCCTGATTGCTCTGCTCCCTCCTGTTCCTCAGCCCGGCAACAAGGAGCACTGTGCCTGGCACATCAGAGCTGGTCCTGCCACAGCTATATATGCATTTGACAGCAATCACACTTTTCTCCTACTACAGAAAAGGTCCGGTGTGCAGAACAGTTACGCAACACAAATCACACTTTTTGTGGCAAACGCCTTGGTTTGCAGGAGGGTGGGGAAAAGCAGTAATAAGCTCAAGAGCTCAGCCATTTAGCCGAGCCTAGCTGAAGCTCTACAGCCAGACCTAATACCAGACCACCACTGCCAAGTCCACTGGTGACCTTTCAGGACAGAGTAACAGTGTGTAGCAGTAGCATATGAGCTCCATAACAAGACACTCAGGAAAGATATAGTTCAACAAATGCACATTCAACAGCTATTTGGTGAAGTGAAAGGCTTGAATTTGTTACTTTATCACAAGTTATCTGATAATAAGCTTTAAAAGAGCATACTGTATGCCTCCTAATTCTGTTTTGAGAGCAAATTGCTGGTTTACTTCCTCGTCACAGAACTGCAGGACATTTCTGGGTGGAAGGGACCTCAGACTTCTAGTCCAGGCTCCTGTTTGAGAAGTGACATGGGGAACCTGCTTGTACCTACAGTTTACCACAGATAGCTCAGTAAGATTCTTGCAGTTGAATCTGTGGGTCCCCCAAGAAAGGCTTAGCAGCTGTTGTGTTTGTACAGCAAATAACAAGGTTTGAAGACCTTGGCATTGAAAGTCCTTAAAATTTTTACACTGCTGAGGTTGTGAACATCTTCCTAATGGTTCAGCAGTTGCAGGGCCTTTCTTTTTGCTCTCCTAAAACAACGTTCAGCTTCTGTGCATAGATTTTGAGTGAAGATTACCCCCTGCCGAAGTGCCCACAGCACTCACTGCCTGCCTCAGTCATGAGGGATGAGCTGGGTACAGGTATCTGGGCCATAGGAGCACCTCTGTAATTTACCATTGTATGACATAATTTCTGTGTCTAGATCCAGACCATCAGTGCATTAGACTTTTATAGTTTCCTCCTCCAGCTCTTTCTTACAGAAAGGAAGTTTAAGCAAATATCAAGCTAGAATCATTTCATATGGCTAATTAAGGTGCAAGATCAGCAGTCTTTCATGTTGAGCCCCTGTACCTGTGTTGCTGGAGATCTTATTTCCTTTGTAAGCATGGGAAGGAGTATCTCTATGGCCTCTGTGATACACAGGGTATAACTCTTCATTCATGTCTAACATCAACATCTTTGGTCATAGTGCTAATAGAATAGGATCCTGATTTACTATATAGCATTTACAATTTAGTTGATATCCTTGATGCTGATAGTAATAGTATTATTTGTTCAATAACTCAACACAGGGAAAGTGAATATATATCACCTGCTCCCTGGGCACAGAATTTAGCGTACAACTTTTCGCTGAACTTTATTTTTATTTCAAAAAGCTTCCAGGGTACCTCCTAGATTCATCAGCTCTCAGGTGCATCTGAAACAAGTGGAGAAAAAAATTACATAATGCCAAGTTATGTAAACCTGAAAAAGATAACAGTGAATTTATTAAACAACACCAGGAGTTATTTAAGAACAAGTGCAGGAGGAATTGTAGAACAGAAAATAAGATTTTTTTTTTTCTTCTGCTTATCTACTACCCTATCTTCTCATTTTTTTTCTCAGTTTGGATACTCCATATGTTTGCTGTTTCTGCATTTCTTATGTTTTCCTCCCTCAGTTCCCCTGCAATACCTCATTTACCTTTTCTGATTCTATGGGAGTCAATTTTGCCAAGCAGGCTTTCTCTGCCTACTGCATTTTATGATCATCTGTATGCAGAATGCAATCTATATGAATTAAGTAGATTCTAAATATATATCAAATCCAACATGAGTTTTCAGGTTTGCAAAATTCATCCCTGCCTCTGCTGATCCATCTGTGACTAGGTACCATATGTCAGTTACTTTATCAGGAAGCTTCAGGGGGATCCATCAGAGACAGTCCACAGCATAATTAGAAAAAAGAACATTTGTTTTCCCAGCTGCCCTGTTTTCATCCTTCCTCTTCAAATGTTCTGCTGATTTCAATTAAGCTCACCATAGATACACCAGCCTGGTGAACCTGGGGAACTAATTGCTTTAAAACTTAATATCTTGCTTGCAAGGTGGATTTTCTTCAGTTGGTGTTCTGTCCCGGTTAGAAGGCA
>NW_008598589.1:0-253 GCF_000691845.1 Merops nubicus
CTAGCATCAGCTTCAGTAGTCTGGATTAATTCTATAGATGGTGTTTTATTCCCTTGTAGCCACTGTGCCAGGACAACCTGTCCACAAATTTCATGATCTGGCCATAATGGGGAAGAAACTCTTGAACTTTTGCTGCTCTAAATTTGACTGGAAAGTTTAACTACAGTTACTTTTCAGATGTGGGTTGGTTCTTCCTTCCATTCTAATGGAAGTTGCTGTGAAGTAAATGCTGGTGGAATGATAATGAAAACAC
>NW_008598589.1:573-785 GCF_000691845.1 Merops nubicus
TCTTTTATCTTGGCTTTAGTAATATCTCTTTATTTCTATGACAGTTGTATCTAGAATCTAGTTATGAATCAGGGTTGTGTTGTTTACTAACAGAAAGAGAAAAATCCGTTTTTGCCCTCAAGGATTTAAGAATCAAACCTAGAGGTAGATCTGATAATTACAGCAACGTGATTTTCTTTCATCTATGTTGCTTTGGATCCACTAGGTTTCAC
>NW_008598590.1:0-6459 GCF_000691845.1 Merops nubicus
CGTCTGCAGGTGGGACGGTGCCCCTGAAGGAGAGCTCACGGAGGAGGGCCGGGAGCCCCCCAGGCTGGGCTGGGACCTGCGCACCTGTTTGGTGAGCAGGGTGGCCTCTGGGGAGAGCGGGCTGGAGATGGAGGAGGGCGGCAGGAAGATGTGGGCCTGCAGGCTGTGCTGGTGAGTCAAGGCAATGGCCACGTTGGTGGTGGCCGCAGCTGTCTGCAGGGGCGCATGCACCAGCTCACGGAGGAGGGCCGGGAGCCCCCCAGGCTGGGCTGGGACCTGCGCACCTGTTTGGTGAGCAGGGTGGCCTCTGGGGAGAGCGGGCTGGAGATGGAGGAGGGCGGCAGGAAGATGTGGGCCTGCAGGCTGTGCTGGTGAGTCAAGGCAATGGCCACGTTGGTGGTGGCCGCAGCTGTCTGCAGGGGCGCATGCACCAGTGGCTCCCAGATCACGGGCTTGCCACTCAGCTCCCGGCCCAGTGCCATCTGCTGCAGGTCCTGGATGTTGTGGGCCATGTCCTGGTCGTGCTTCACAATCTGCTGGATCATCTCGTTGTTCATGGGCCCCGTGCTGTGCTCAGCTCGCTTGCGGAGCAAGATGGAGTTCTTCTTCCCTGAGTGGGAGGCAGCAGTGTCACTGGTCCTGGGAGCACTGGCTCTCAGGGACACCATGGAGGGTAGAGTGTCCGTGGAGAAGGGACAGTAAAACCTCACTAGTGTGCTGAAGGGAATCAAGACTCTGAGGAGGGTCCAGGCTGGGGCAGAGGGAGAAGCAGGGACAAAACAGGGGAGTCCTGGCTCCAAAGGTTCCAGGCTGGGGGCTGGGGTCCTGATGGGGGACAAGGACAGGCAGCTGGCAGCACCAGACAGTGCAGCAAGTATATCTGTGTGGGGTGACAGCCCGCCCCCCGGGAAACCTGTCAGACATCATTGCCCAGGTCTTGCCTGGGAGGAAAGAAGGACCCTGGAGGCAGGCTCCTTTCCTGTGCTTCCCCTCATCCTCATTGCTGGCCCACCCACAGGGCTGGGGTGCCGTGATCCATGGGGTTCATGATGCCAACGTGCACGGGGCTGGGGGGCTGTGGCCTATGGGAGGAGGTGCAGAGGTGACCGTGCTGGGCCCAGGGGCCGCTCCTCACCTATGCGGTCCAGTCGGTCCATGGCCACGGTCTCGAAGGCCCTGCGCATCATGGGGTACTCCTCCAGCACCTCATTGAAATTATCCACTGACAAGGAGTAAAGGCGGCAGTAGGTGTCAGCTCGCACGCTGGCCGTTCGCCTGCCCCGTGTCAGCAGGCAGATTTCTGCAGGGAGACAGTTTGGGTGTCAGGATGCAGCCATCCATTCCGTTCCCAACAGCCTCCCCAGGTCACAGCAGCTGGAGCAGCGGCAGGACTGCCTGGCACTCCCACACCCTGTGCAGAAACAGTGTGACTCGGGAGGAGGGACAGAGCCGAGAGTCTGGACACCCACGGGCATGCTCTCAGCCAGGCACAGCCTTTCCCTGCCTCCCAAGGCTGTGGAGACACCCCTGGGCAGAGCTGCTGTGATTGCCTGGCCCATTTCTCTCCCAGATCTGTGCTTGTAGCCTATAAACTGTCTCAGATGCTCTGCTCTAAACCATCCTCCTCTCCAGCCAGAGGTGGGGTGGGTGGATGCCCTCTCTGCCCAGGCCAGCCAGAATTCAAAGCTCTGTGTGCTGGTCCCTCTGATTCCACCTGCAGGACAAGGTCTCCCATAAGAACAGGGGTAGTGAACTTCAGAGCCCCAGAGCCCAGTGTGAGGTGGATGCCAGGTCTTTGGCACTGGGCAAGAGGGGACAGACAGAGAATGCAGGAGGCAGAAACATCAGGGATGCCCCAGCTCCTGACCCCAGCAGGTCTAATTCCCCTCTGATCTCCAGGTTCTCCAGCTCAGCCTCACCCCCAAAGTAGGAGCCATCAGTCAGCTTTGTCTCCTTGTTGCCCTTGGTGAGGATGCTGACCACCCCGTGCTGGATGAAGTACATCTTTTTGCCCACAGTGCCCTCGCGGATGATGAAGTCCCCAGGCTGGAAGACCTCAAAGCGCAGCTTGGTCAACATGGCTGTCACAAAATTGGGGTCTGCATTGGCAAATAGGGGCATGTTGGCTACCAGGTTGCGGCAGTTGAAGTTGATGATCTCCTGTGGGATGAAGAGCAGGTCAGCAGAGACACCACCAAGCCTGACCCCAGCAAGCACTGGCCCCCCTACCACAAGTCACTGGGGTGTCTGCCCATACCTCTTTGAGCGGCTCACTGAGCTCCCCCAGGATGTTCTCCTCGTCAAACATCTTGCCCTGGTAGCGGTGCTCATAGTACTCATGGATCCGCTGGCGCGTGTCCCCAGGCAGCTTGTGGAATGACATGTACTGCTCCACTTGCTTGTACTGTGGGGACAAGGCAGAGCCACGCAGGGCCGCACTGAAACAAACTGCACCATGCCAAAGGCTGGTGGCACAGCAGGCCAACGACTTCCCTCTCCTTGGCGGTGAGAAGCAGCTGCTGCCAGAGCTGGGATCCAGGCACTCCTGCTCCAGGGGCCCCGAAGGCGACCTCTGGGGCAGAGGATGGGACCCAGAGGGTCTTACTATGCTAGGGTGAACCCCAATGTCATGAATGGGACGTCTCTATCCAAATGGGCAGCCTGTCCCCCCTCCCACACCATCCAGGTGAGTGGCAAGGGCAGAGATCAGGGTAGGAATTGGCAGGGGAGGGTCAGCCTGCACTGAGCTTGTTCTAGAGCTGTACCACCCTCATGCCAGGGAGTTTTCCCCCGGTACTCAGGCACTCACTACCCCACCCCGCTGACCTTCTCCTGGTACTGGCGCCTGGATGAGTCCAGTGACTGGATGAGGGCGGTGGCGTGGCCGATGAACATGGCGTAGCAGGTGGCCCCCACGATCATGCTCAGCATTGTAAGCCAGACATCGGTCATGCCCTCGGGTGCCTGCTGGCCATAGCCGATACAGAGCATGTGGCTCATGGCCTTGAACAGGGCGTGTGAGTACTGCTTCCCCCAGGAGTCATTCTGCAGACAAGGGAACAGCGGTGGTGGGGGTCTGTCGGAAAGAGCTGCTGGGCTGAACCCTCCACTCCCCCCTCCCGGAGCCAAGGAGTCCAGAGTCCCAGTGAGAAAAAGGTTTCTGATGTGTCCAAGGCCAAGGGGCAGAGCTCTGCTCCAGGAGGAGGCATTAGGGACTGTGTGAAGCCCTGAGCCTGCACCAGCCCCTTCTCTGGGGAGGAGACAGGAGCCCCACTGCCCTGTTTCCTCCTGGCAGGGCACGAGGGCTTCCCTTTGCAGCCAAGGTGGGCTGAGATGGGAATGTGATGCAGAGATTCCCTCTACCCTACCTCCCTGATGTTGCAGGGCTGTCATCAGAAAGATGCTGCTCTGCAGCACATGCATCCAGGCAGCTCCAGCCTTGGAGTGCAAGATGTGTAACCAAATCCTTTTTTTCCCCTGGTAGATGCCCAGCCAGTATCACCCCTGCCCGGGACACTCACCACCATGTGGTTGATGGAGACCCAGCAGTCCTCGGGGAAGTCTTGCAGCATGGGCACCAGGAACTGGAGGCAGCCATCCCAGTGACACAGCAGCAGCATCATGCCAATGAGGTTGAAGATCCTCACCACAGCACTGGCCAGGTCATATGTCATATGGAAGATCTGGGGAAGAGGCAGGAGTGGAGCTACAGAGAAGCTTTTTTCCCAGGATAGCTGCACCCAACAGCCAGGGGTCTCTCACCTGGCCCAAGGCCCTGACCAGGGCCCTGGACGCCCCCCAAGGGGTTCTCACCTCCTCCCACTGGTGGATGTAGCGGATGAGGCGTGAGAGGCGCAGCAGGCGCAGCAGGCTGAGGATCTTGGTGAAGCGGACAATGCGCAGGGCCCGGGCTGTCTTGTAGACATCGGAATCCACCTGGGTCTCCAGGTCAACGATGAGGAAGATGTAGTCAACTGGGATGGAGGAGATGAAGTCAACCAGGAACCAGCTCTTCAAGTACTTCATTTTGATGGTGTGAGGGTCAAGGATGATCTCTGTGTTGTCCTCTACCACAATGCCTGTTCGGAAGTTCAGCACCAGGTCAGCCAAGAAGAAAGTGTCCGAAAGCACATTGAAAACGATCCAGGGAGGTGTGTTCTCATCCTTGAAGAAGGTGATGCCCACAGGCAGGATGATCAAATTCCCCACCATCAGAAGCAGCATGATTAGGTCCCAGTAAAACCTGCAGGGAGGGAGCATGGGGGGTGGAGCAGGGCAGGGGGGAGAGGCAGGACACAGCTAGTTAGAAAGGAAACCCAGGTTCAGCCTTAGAGACTCCAACACGTTGTGGGGAGACAGGCGCTCAGGACACACGCACGTGCCTGCTCATGCACGTGACTAAGACCCTGCTGCTTGGCTGGGACATACACAAGTATATGTGTGTGGAGAAGAACAATTCTGCACAGGCTCTTAAAGCAGAGCAGGGCCAAGGGTCTGGGCAAGCAAACGTCATCCCATGTGTGTGGGAACAGAGGGTTGTAGCTCAATGAGCTTGGCTCTCAGTCCTCTCTCTCCTCATAGCATGACAGAGCATGCACACGTATGCCCCCATCTCAAACTTGACATCTGCCCTGTGGAAAACTCAGGGAGGATGTGGGCTTTGCTCCCTGAAGCTCCCTGTCATCTGCCAGCTCCCTTCCACCACCTGGGCTGGCTTAGCAGGATTTAGAATAAGCTTTTCTAGTTATGCAAACCAAGTACCGAGCTTCTGGGGCAGCCGAGGGTCTCAGGGGCCAGGGAGGCTGTCAGGATTATAGCATGGGCAGCGGCCAAGCAAGGATAGGCAAGAGCCTTCACCGTGATGAAGGCTGGAAGAACATGTCTAACCTCAAAGGGGCTGCTCACGAGCACTGGGCAGAAGCTACATAGCTGTCTGCAGTATCCCCTAATCCACATCCTTTCTCTGAGAGTGGACAAGCTTAGAGGCTTTGGAGGAAAAGCCAAGAGACACGGGGCAGCAGCTGATTAGCGTTTGGTTATGTGATGAAATTCAGCATCTCCATTCACATGCAGATGTGGCTGGGATGTTTTCATTCTTCACACAGACCATGCCATGCCTTTCTTCACAAGCTCCTGCGACAGTTGGTGGACTCCCAGGCTCCCCGCTCAAAACCTTCACAGGTGCCTGCAAAAGGAAGTCCAGCTCCCACTTTTGGGTGCCCCCATTAGCCCCAGCCTTGCTTGTAGGTACAGGCCCAAATCTCCAAAGGTGACCTCAGGGCAACCCTTAGTGCCTCGTGGATCCAAACTGGCTCTTGCATGTGACAAGAAGCCTGCAGCTGCTTTGTACCCTGTGTCCTCAGGTGGGACACAGGCACCATCCAGGCTTTCTGCAGGTAGCTGGGAAGAGGAGGTAGGAGAGGTCGTGTCACCGTGCAAGGATCCTTCCTGGAGACAGCACCAGAGCCTGGCAGGGGGTGGGCACTCCCTCCCCAGGGAACTCCCCCAGGGCTCAGATTTGTGCAAGGAGCCTTGCAGTTTAACACCTTGCCCGTGGCCAGGGTTTGCTGGGATAGGCAAGGAGATGCTGGCCGACACAGGAGGGACCTGACCTGGCCAAGCAATTGTTTCCTGCACCAACACGCTGTGCCCAGAGAAATGCCACACTGGGAGCGGGGAAACTGCCTGCGCCCCGCAGCTGTCTGAATCTGCCAGGAGCTCTGAGTCAGATTTAGGTTTAAGCTCTTTAGGGCAGGTCCTGTCCTTTGTGTCAGGCTGAAGACGTGGGGCCCTGACCTCAATGGCCTTTATGTATCCCCATAATGTGATCAACACAGGCATAACCCGCCGGCCATCCACCCGCCAGCTCGCTTCATGTCACCTTCCGTGCAGAGCGCTGGCTGCACAGACCACTCCTGCCAAGCTCAGGCTCACAAACTTTGGGGTGGCTTCCCTGGGAAAAGGGCTCTGAGGGCTCACAGCTGTCGGTGTCGCACCGGAGTGGCACAAGGGAGCTGGTGTGCGTGGAAGGTCAGAGCCCAGCAGCAAGAGGAGCTGGCTACAGGTGCCTGGGACCTGTGGTGGATGCTGGTCTCACTTAGGGGTGCTTCACCAGGCTGGGGACATCAGCTGGGGACAGCCTGCTGTGGGAGATAACTGCCTGGCAGCTTCATCCCCCATACAGAAAGCCCACCCTGTATGACTCAACATCCCTGTGACACCCAGTTACTCCCACATCATCCATCCCTGAGCTCTCCCTGTGATCCCCGTGACACTGTGAGCCAGGCCCAGCTCCTCACTGGGTGCCCTGCCCTTCCCCAGCAGCTCGCTGGGCTGTGGAGACAGAGCCCATGCCAGGCTAGCTCTGCAGGCAGCCCCTGGGGCCCGTGTCCCCGTGGGGATGGCACGGTTCGCCTCCGGCTGCAGAAACCGAACCAGTACTGAGCAGGGCGGGGAGGG
>NW_008598591.1:0-3355 GCF_000691845.1 Merops nubicus
AACCACAGTCACAGGGTCTGCAGGGGCCCTGGAGCTTGTCCTCCCTGGGCTGCTGCCCCCCACACAGGGTCTGCTGGGGAGCTCCTGCCGTGGCAGGGGGCACAGGAACCACGCTTCCCCCACGTCCCCTCGGCAGCCACGAGCTCCCTGATCAATGGATCCTGCCGCAGCAGCCAGCACCATTATTTTTTTCACAACAGAAATAATAATAAAAAAAAAAAAGACAAATCATTACTGAGGAGAGCGTGAGCAAGAACCACTCAGGGAAGCAGCAGAGCCCATCTCTCCCACCACTGGCAGGGAGCAACTGGGAAGGCAGCAGGGCCCATGGAGAGAAGGATGCTCTGCTCCCACTCCTGGTGACCAGCGAACATGAGGCCCAGAGCACACAGTCACGTCCTGCACACCTTTGGAGGATCCACCCCAGCGAGAAGAATGTAGATGGGATTCATGAGCACAGCAGCACACGCCTCCTCTGCACCCCAGCACCTACTCCAGCAGGCAGCCTGGCATACAGAGCAACAGCACAGGGCAAGAAAGCTTTGCAAAAGCCATCTCCAACATGAAAAGCCATTTCCCAAACTGGCTTCTGCCTCTGCAGAGCAGCTCTCCACCAGGAGCTGTGAGCAGCCGAGGATGGCAGGGCTGGCTCACCACCATTAGGGTTGCCTTCAGTTCCTGTTCCACCAAGACACAGTGACAAAGGCCAAGTCTCTCACTCCAGAGGAGCTGCCGAGCACCAAATCTGCACCATCCCCAAGACAACGGAGGAGAGCTGTGCAGCCAAAAATGGGGACCCAAGAGCACCCGCCCCACGGCTGGCAGAGGACGCCCAGGGCACAAGGCCAGCACACTGCTCCTGCAGGCTGGACACCAGTTCGTGTGTGTGACCACCCCCAGGGACAGAGACAGGTCCCAACACGGGGCAGGACACCCCCAGCACCCCACAGCCAGCTCCAGCTGGGACCCATGTTTGCATGGTGGCTCCTGGTCACCTGCTCGGCGCCACCTCGGCAGCCCTGACACCCTCCCTCTGCCCACGGGTGCTCCAGCAGCACAGCCTGGCACTGCAGCCCCCTCCCAGCCCCTTCCTGGCACCCCCCCAGGTCCCCAGCAGCCAGAGCGAGTGGGCAGCAGCCCCACGCGTGGCACCAGCCGGGGCCTGGTCCTGGAGCAGGAGGGTGGAAGGAGGGAGCAGATGGGATCTGAGCAGCCCAGGCAAGGAGCAGAGATACACACGTTGAATAACAATGGTGAATTCCCCTGAGCTTTGATGTTTTTAATGGTGGATTACACTGTCAGGCAGCAACTAAATGGTGTAATAAAAAGCTAAGTGCTCATATTTCAAGGTTCCTGCCTCCCGCTCTGCAGGGAGGTGCAGGGCAGGGGGCTGCTCCAGCTCCCCACGGCTCCAGCCTGGGGTTTCCAAGGCAGAGGGGAGCAACTTTTCAAAGGAGGTTTTGCACACTGTTTACACACCACCTGCCAAACACGGGATTACGGCGCCTAAACCTGGGCAAGCTTCCTTCTACTGCTTTTGAACATGAACCACACCTTGAGCTGCCTGTGGCCTGTGCTCAGAGACACAGAGGGAACTCCACAGAGCTGCCTCCCGAGGAGCCTGGCTTCTGCTTCTCTCCAGCTGGGTGGAAGGAGGAAAGGCAAACCCTGCCGAAAGCTGCGGGCAGGGGAGCGGGTGGGAGCCTGGTGCTGTGCAGAGAGCTGTGCCTGAGCCCCACCATCACCACACCCCCTCCAGCAAAGCAGCCAGGCAGCCAGCAGCTCCGGCCATGCACCCCCGACTGCCCACCGGCATGGAGGGGTCTGATCCTGCCCAGGGCCCCGCAGAGGATGGGGCAGCAGCAGAGGACAGTGCCCAGGCACACACCTCCCAGCCCCGGGCAGCCTGTGCTAACCCCAGCCTGCCAATGCTCGTGGCTCCGAGGACCACTGAGCTCTGCTGGCTGCTGCTGCTGCACCCAAAATCCTTCTGCTCCCCCTCCCTCACCAGGGCTTGCACCCGCAGTGAGGCAGCGTTCTGCCAAAAATAACGCTATCTTTCCCCACCAGCTCCTTGCCAAGGCCAGGCTGGGCAAGGGGCTGCAGGGTCCAGGGATGGCACCATGGCACTTCCCTTACAGGACTGCCGAGAACTTCAGAGAAATTCTGGGGAGACTGAAAACAGCTCGGCAACAGCATTTCCAAACGGCGTTAACAGCCATCACAACGCCTCTTCTGACACGTCCTCCTGATCTGGCAGAAGGGAAGACAGCCTTAAAAATCACTCCAAACATGGAAACTTCATCTTTGAAGACACTCATTATCATCATAGCCTTCATAAATCCCTACTTAATTCTCAAAACCAATATATTTGATAGATGTTTTGTGCCAAGAAACACAAGAGCAGGGGACAACCCTTCAACACCAGCAGCACCCCAAGCCCCTTTCTTCGTGCCTGCATCCCCCAACTGCCTTCAGCAAGGCCAGGGCATGGGGCCAAGCCCAGCTGCACTGTCAGGACCCCAGGCAGGCCAGGGCTGTGGGGACATCCTGGTGGCTCTGCTGTTGACACGGGCAGGGAAGCTCTGGCAAGCCCATGGCAAGAGAAGGGATGGTGGGAAACAGTGCATGAGAGGGACTTGCCCACAGCTACACCCAAGCTCAGCCCTGAGCCTCATCACCCTGACACAGCCCCAAGGGAAATTCAAAAAAACGGGGTCTTTGGGGCCAGAAAGACTCTACAAAACCCTGCACAGGAGATCCCAAGGAATCACAGACGTTTCACAGCTGGGAAACACGCTCCAGATACAGACCATGGTGGCCAGGCTCCTGCTTCAGAGGTGCACTCGTGCAGCCCCTCGAAACCTCCGTTCTGCCCCAGGCCAGGGCTGCAGAGCTGCTCCCAGCCCTGCCCCTGCAGCCTCTCCCCTCCCCAGGATGGGGGCTGGCTCAGCCTGTCCCACCTCCTGTCTCCCCCAGAGGAGCCAGAAGCATCCCCATGTGGGGCTTCCCCTTCCCTCCCTGCTGCTCACCCCCAGCCCGTCACACAGGATCAGGTGTAATGAAACCATGTGCTTTTTCTAACCTCGCTGTGCATCTCATGTTTAGGGCCTTTGCTTTATCAGTTTTTATACCGTGTAATATTCATCACGCTGGTTTATTTATGGGCCCCCTCTTTGGGAAGGTATTTTTCAGGCCTGGTGAATAAAACATAAGCCTTTGCTGCTTGTCAGAGCGAATGCGGCTCCTCTGATGTCAGCCTGACTAACGGCCCTTAGTTTTCTCCAACGACTGCACTTTGAGAGAAATTTATTTGTATTTGGGTTTGCTTTGGTTGGGGAGATGTGAATTCTTT
>NW_008598591.1:3389-6052 GCF_000691845.1 Merops nubicus
CAAGAGGTGGGAACAGGACGGGTGGACGTGGCCCCGAGGGACAGTGTAGGAGCACAGGGTGCACAGCCCCTCTGGGACCCCCCCAGCGGCCATCCCACAGGTGGGAGAGATGCAGGACAGGCTGGGCAGGGCTCAAGCAGCAAGCCCAACTCTCAGCACTGCCCCTGCCACTGGAAAAGATCCTGTCCAGAGCCCAGACTATGCTGGTCGGCTTCCCAGACCCCTCTGCAGGCAGCACTCCCCTCCTCTGGGAGCCCCTCCAGGAGCTCTGCACACAGTGCTGGGTGCTCCCCAGGCTCAGAGCAAACACACTAACGGGTGCCATGAGCTCCTCTCCTGCAACAGCATCTCCACCCTGGCAGCAGGAAATGCCCTGCCTCTGCCACGCTCTCAGGAACACACGTTTGGTGCTGTAAAGATGATTTCTTCACCTGGAGGGCAGCTGCCCTGCCTGCAGGCAGGGACAATGGGCACACAGTGGTGAGAGGAGCCATTAAACCCATCCCAGCTGCTGCTGCAGTTACCCCACACTCAGGCAATGCCTCAAGTCCACAGCTGCCTCTGTTTAGTGGTGGGTAGGCAGCAGGGTTTGGTCCTTCCCCTGCCATGGGATGGTGAACACGGCCACGGGCACGCTGTGCAGGCAGCACATCACACCCACTCCACACAGAACGAGACTGACTACACCCAGGAATACATCACCACGAGCTGCTGTGGGTAGTTCTGCAGCATGGAGCAAAAGGAGGCAGGACCCTCCTTTGCAGCAGAGATCGTCACAAACAGTCGCAGCAAACGCCAGCAACAGGCTGCAGCCTCTGGGACCTGCTGAGCACCCCTGCCCGCGGCAGGATGCCCTGCCCACGTCACGGCTGAGCCCTGCTCTGCTGCCCAGCCCAGCCCATCAGGACAGCACATCCCAAGCACCCTGCCGAGGCTGCCTCGCTGCAGGGAAGCGCTCGCTGCTGTACCTCAGAGCTGAGGTGCTCACACACCCTCAAGCTGCTCAGTGCCACACCCCCAGAGCCCTCACAGCACGGCACAGGGCAGAGCCAGACCCTCACCCCCACACCCCAGGGCAAGCCCCTTCCGTCCCACGGTTAAGGAATTCCTGGCTGTGACCCAAAACTCCTATTAACAAATCAAAGTACAAAAACCAACAGAAGCAGCCAGGAGATTTCCCTCCATCATCTGCTAATTTATAGGGTTATTGGTGTCAGCAGTTTAAAAGAAGCAAAATTCTATCAAAGAGCCACTAAAACCCGGCACTGTGCGCTTTAAACAATCACAAACGTTCCTCTGAAAAGACTGCTTGGGATACAATTCCTTGATGTTTAATTATTAATATTCCAGGCAAACTAGTTAAATTCTACTGAAGAGAAGGAGAAGCAATCAGAGTTAAAAATTAGCTGAAGGAGTATCATAAATCATTCTGGAGAGTATTTTGCAGAAGTCCCAGCGGAGCCACTTGTGTTAAAAAAGAAGAGAGGGTCTGCTGTGCTCCAGGAGCTGGCAAGGGGGAGAGGGAACCGGCTGCACACGATGTCCCCGAGACACGGAAAGGCTGCAGAGCACGTTCCAGGGTCTCTGCTCCCCAGGCAGCCAGGCAGTGGGCACACACAGGGACTGTGTCCATCTGTCACGGGAGGTGGCTGTGGCTCTGACCTCCGGCTGGTCTCCGGCACTGCCACACTCTGCCAGCCTCAGCCCCGTGCCCGCCACGCTCTGCTCGGTCTGTACCCTGAGCTGTTTGTCAATACACCTCTCCAGTGCTGACTGATGCACCCTATCGCCCCCAGTACTGGAGGAGCTCCTCTTAACACAGCCAGGTTTGTAGCTTGTAATATTTGGGAGCACCTCACTGGCCTTCTAGACCCCTCTGCTCCCTTCTTCCTCCCTGCTCTGCACCCCCAAAACCCATGTGTGGGATTTGGGTTCACCATGACACAAAGCCAGCACTTGGTGTCCAAGTGGAGACGTTGGGGTGATACCCAAACCTCTCTCCCATGCTCCAATCAAAGCCCCCACCACCTCTCAGGGGTAACAGCCCCAGCCTTGACCCCACCTCCATGCCTGTGCATCCTGGTGCAGCAGCACCTGCTGCCTGTACAGTCTGGGTCCAAATCCATGCTTTTCTACTTCTTTGCAGCTTTCAATTTCTTTTCCAGTATGCTTTCAGAAATCCCTCTAAATCCCCACGGCACAGCTCAGAGGGGAGGATGACAGGCAGCTCTGCTGAGCCAGCCTCCAGCATTGCACTGGGTTCACAGGAACCATGTAATGGGGCCTCCCCATTCCCACACAAGTTTTCTTCTCCCTCTCCTCTCACTTCTTTGCTGTTTTGTTTTACTTATCTAGCAGAAAAGAAGCCAAAGCTTCTTGCTGCTTCATCTTGATTCAGTCAGTTTTATATCTCACAAATGCATACGCAGATTGCTCTGCTTCTTTATTTGTTCATTAAGACTTCAATAAAAGAGTTATAAAAATGCCCTTTTTTTGTTGTTAATTGCAATTTCTGTTTTAATATGCAAGTTGTTCTGGCTCTCCTCAGAGACTCCCTGAGCCCCTCTGTAAATAACACAGCCCCAGGCTGCTGTGCATTGACACGGCCACCAGAGCCCATCCAGGGCCACAGCCTCCCCTCCAGACCAGCCCCTCCACAGCCC
>NW_008598591.1:6371-7382 GCF_000691845.1 Merops nubicus
CAGGAGAGAGTTGGGCTGGGGCAGCTGAGAGGAGAAGGCTCCAGCTGGGGAGACCTGCTGGGGGCTGCCAGGGGCCTGGCAGAAAGCTGGGTACAGACTTTTGAGCAAGGGCCTGTTGAGGCAGCACAAGGGGTGATGGTTTGAAACTGAAACAGGGAGATTTACACTAGAGAGAAAAGAAATTTTTGACACTGAGGATGGTGATGAGCCCCTGGCCCAGGCTGCCCCGAGAGGTGGTCACTGCCCCCTCCACGGAGCAATTTGGATGGGGCTCTGAGCACCCTGCTCCAGCTGGGGATGTCCCTGTCCCTGCAGGGGGTGGGACTGGAGGGGCTTTACTGGTCCCTTCCCACCCAGTCTGTGGTTCTGTGACCCGCAGGCAGTGGTGCCTGCAGCCTGTGCACGTGGGGAGCCCTGTCCCCTCCACCTCTCTGGCCCCTGCTGGTGCTGTGCCTTGGAGCTGAGCACCAGCTGAAGTCCCGCTGCCCAGGTGCCAGCAGCAGGGTGCAGGCAGGATGCAGGTGGGGTTCAGGCAGGGAAAAAGGCTGAAGTGCCCGTGCCGAGGGGAGAGGCCGTGGCACCAGCAGCACTGCCCATGCTGGAGTGGAAAGGCTCCTCCACCCCAGCACAGCACCCAAGCTGCCACGAGCCCCCCTCATTCGTGAGTGGCTCTGCTGTGGTCAGGGTCCTGGTGCTGGTGGGGTGCAGAGGAGTGAGGAGCCCTGGGATGGGAGCCCCAGGGCACCCCACGCTCCTGGTGCTTCTGCAGGAGTGGGGCTGCTTGGCTTGAAACTCTGTCTTTGCCTCCAGTCCTGTTTTAATGGGAATGTGGGGACAGAGGGAGTTAAGCAATCCAACTGCTTTCTTTTCAGAGAAAATTTTCTTCTGGATGAAATTCAAATCCAACCCCAAAAATCTCTGTTTCTTTGCAAAGAAGAAGGAAGGAAACACAAAACACGCTCCCCACCCGCTGAGTCTATCAGTCTTGCAGCTGATGAGCAGAACCATTCC
>NW_008598591.1:7538-8294 GCF_000691845.1 Merops nubicus
TGTTGTGCTCTTCTGGTGGCCCCCGAGCGCCCGCAGCCCCTTGTTCCCTCCCTGGGGTCACCAGGAGCTCGGGGCCATGGGCCAGCAGCAGCCCGGGTTGGGGAGGGGCAGCAGCAGTAATTGGGGGTCTGGACACAGGGCCCCTGGGAGGTGGGGGCTGTGTGGTTGGGGGAGCAGTGACTGAGATGGGAGCGAGTGGCTGCAGCAGTCGGGGTTCTCTGGGTTCCCTCTCCTGTAGAAACTGGAGCTCCCCACGAGCAGCCTGAACTAGAGCACGTGCTGCTGTGGGGCTGGGGCCGTAAGAACTAGAGCGCGTGCTGCTGGGGGGCTGGGGCCGTGGTGGCACAGGCTGTTCAGTGCCACCGGCTCTCACTGGCACGCCGTGTACCCCGCTGCTCACAGGGCTACCCTTGGAGGCTTCTGCTGCTCCTGCAGACAGGAACCTTGGCGTGGGAAATATGAGAGTTATTTTTTTTAATGTAATACCGTTAAAATGGTTTTTAGTTGAGTTCATTTCTGTGAGTTCGGTGATAAATTTTTAAGCACCCTCAACTTGGAGAGACAGGTCTGCACTTGGCTCCTCCACTTCTTGTTGGTGGAGGAGCTGCAGGACCTGAAATGCTGCTGGGCTGTCTCCATCTCCATCCTTGGAAATCCTTGAGCTCTCTGCCCCCAGCTAAGGGGAAGATGGGCACGTGTAGGGGTGTGTGTGTGTGTCCAAAGCTCCTGTCCCTGCAGCTTTGCTGCCCAGGCTGG
>NW_008598591.1:8356-8638 GCF_000691845.1 Merops nubicus
CCTGTTGGCCCCCTCCTGGGGGAAGGTGCCAGGGCCGATGCGGAGCGAGCGCCCGGGGCCGTGTTGCCCCAGCCGTGTGTGCGGCCTCGGGTCAGCAGCTCCTTCCAGCCGGGGGGAATCGGCCTTTCCTGAGGACCCGTGAGCAATCTGCCACCACCGTGGCCTGGAACCCAGCTTGGCCAGGGCTGCCAGCGGAGGGTTCCTGTTGGCTCCCTCCTGGGGGAAGGTGCCAGGGCCGATGCGGAGCGAGTGCCCGGGGCCGTGTCGCCCCAGCCGTGTGTG
>NW_008598591.1:9102-9452 GCF_000691845.1 Merops nubicus
TCGCCGGCAGACAGGCACAGACCTCGCGTCCCCAGATGGCTTTTAGAGAGAAGTGCACCCAGCTGGTGATGCTCCTGAGAGCCCGGGCAGTGCCGACGTCCTGGGGCTGGCAGCTGCTAGGGGTTGTACTATGCTTAGGGGCTGTTGCAGGGGCTGTTGCACCCACGGCGTGCCCACTGTGGGCTGCGGGCAGTCCCCAGAGCTGAGGGCTGGGATCCCTTTTCCCATTTGGGAGGGAGTCACCCAGGCTTGGCCCCCGGCTCAGCCTGGAGCTCTGTTTGCCCCGCTGGGGAGGGGACCATCCGTCCTGGCACTGGGAGCCAGTCCAGGAGCAAATGGGACACAAAATC
>NW_008598591.1:9505-9805 GCF_000691845.1 Merops nubicus
GGCCCGCAGTGCCACAGGGGTGCTGTGGGTCCCGAGGAGTTTGGCTGAGGGGTGAGTGCCTGACCCTGGCTCCCCTGCCCTCTCTGCCCCCCTGCTGCAGTGCTCGGGCTGGCCCTCGGTGAGCACGGTGGACGGCTGGGCACGCTGGGTTTGCCCATCTGCTGTCGGTGTGGAGGTGGGAGCAGGGAGGGCTTTGGCTCAACCGGAGCATCGCCCGTGGCCCAGTCCCCTCCAGGACCCGGTGGGGTGGCTCCGGGGCAGGCGGTGCCTCTCTCAGCATTGCCAGAACCTGCTCTTGGT
>NW_008598591.1:9895-11542 GCF_000691845.1 Merops nubicus
CCTCTGGGCCACCTTCCCTCTTCCCTGCTCTCTCCAGAGGCTTTTCCCTCCCTGCCCACGCCCGTTCCTGCAGGAGCGATGGAGGGCACGGGGAGGGGGCAGCTGGAGCTGGGCAGAGGGGTCGCTTGGCTCCTGCTGCGGGCGATGGAGAGAGGAGGGTCTCTCTGCAGGCAAAGTTCATGAACGTTCATCACTGGCGAGGGGAAGTTTTTGTACATGCTGATTAACTGCCTCCCTCTGATGTGACATGGCAAGATAAAATATGAGCGACTGCATTCTTTGACTTAAAACTTAATTAAAACTGTATATCAAAAACGTAAGACCCTAGGCTTAATAAAACCTGATAAAATTATACTAATACACTTCAATTTCAATCCAAGGCTCCCTGATGGAAGAGCATGAGAGGCTGAACCCGTAACTAGATTAGAAACACCTCCTATGCAATATTTATGGTGCTGTCCTGCTTGAGATGCATGGCCTCCGAGGAAGACTGTGGCACAGTGATGAAGAGGAGCTGTCAGCCCAGCTTACATGTAAATAGGAGAGAGGTCGAGATCACACAGGCGTACTCCTGGGCGGGGGAGAGTGACTCTGGGGCTGTGCTGGCCCCAGAGGACAAGCTCGAGGAGGGAGGATGCTGCTTGCTGCTGGGGTGCCCTGGGGTTGCCCCAGCCCTGCCTTTGTCCCCTTGCCACAATCCCCGTCTGTGGTGCTGGTGGCCCAGCAGCCACTTGTTGGGGTGAAGGGAGAGGTGGTGAGCTCTGGCGAGTGGGTTCTGCTGCTGGTAGCCGTTGGCCACTTTGCCTTCGAGGTGTGATTTGTTGAGTGAGGTGCTGCACGTTGGATTAGAGGCTTGGAGCCAGAGCCCTGTGACTGGGAAAAGGAGCCTGTTTGTTAGTTCACTGAGCAGGAGCAGGGCCATCCTGCGGGAGAGGGGGCAGCTGAGCTGCTGGGGGGCATTTCATGGTGGAGGTGCCCTCTGCTCCTGGCAGAAATCAGCGGGAGCACCCAATCCCCCTGGGCAGCTTCCCTCTGGCACAGCCCAGAGCACCCCGCTGCTCGCTCAGCTTTGCATTACAGGCCCCGTGTCCCCAGAATTTCACTTTTGGGCAGAAACGTCCCAAGTTTGTGTCTGTGGAGGGGTTTGTGCCCAGGGCAGGCATCATGCCCCACTGCTGGGTGGGTTCGGGGTGCCCGGTGTGGCTCAGCGGCTGCAGCGCCGCGGGAAGCGGCTCCGGTGGACTGCTAATGTGGAGCATAAATCCTGCTGGAGACAGGGGAGGTCAGAGGAGGGAGGCAGGACCAGCAAAGCATCGTGGTCAATGAGACTCCATCCTTAGAGGAGAAGCTGGAGTCTAACCACGGAGCGAGGGGAAAACGGGCAGTGATGTTTGGGGGGCACTGCCCTGCGGCCCCCCGGGCACCGACCCTGCAGGCTCCGGCCTCCTCGCTGCCTCCGTGTCCCTCTCCCCACTGCAGAGGGTTCTGGGGGCCGAGACCCCTTTCTGATGTGTGGGCACACAGCATGGAGGGGTCTGCAGCGATTGCAGCCAGGCGTTTCTGCTGCCCTTGGTTCCTCGGGTTGCACCCAAACCCATGGGGGCAGCCCAGCTCTGGCTTGGCCGGCGCCGATGCACCACGCCCGGA
>NW_008598591.1:11645-12551 GCF_000691845.1 Merops nubicus
TGGCCGCGGCTGCCCCCTCTGCTCCCTTGTCTCTCTCCCTTCCAGGTGACCGGGCGCGTGTCTCCGGGGAGCACTGATGTGTGTTGGTGTTCCTCCAAGGCAGTGACAGCCTGTGCTCCTCCGGCAGTGAGCGGCCTGGCTTGACCCCGGGTGCCGGAGTGGGGATGAGGTGGGTGCTGGGCTGGCAGGGAGCCCCTTCCCGGGCAGGAGGGGACCTGGTGGGCAGCAGCATCAGCTCTGTCCCCTTGTCCCCTTACCCCCTCCCCAGATCTCTGGGGAGCTGCAAGTAAGGGCAGGGCGAAAGGAGAAGGGATGGGCGGCTGTAAGACAGTGCCCATCTCTGCCCACCCTGCTTCCCCAGGCTTCACCCCAGCTTTGCCCCCTCGTGCCATCCCCCTCCCCGGCCTCGGCCGTGCCCGGTGCTCCGTGGAGCTGTATTTTCAGAGACTGCGGGGGATGTCGTGTGTGTAAAATTAGCACTGCCTTGTTAGTCCTTTTCAGGCTAATTCGGAGTGAAATGCTTTAGCAGCGGTGGGCTGATTCTATCAGGAGAACAAGAACTAATTAAATTCACTCTGACCATCAAGCAGTAAATTATTTATACCCAGACAGATGCAATCTAATCTGTAGCATCCAGCCCCACTGAACTTGCATCCTTCTTGTTTTGGGGGTGAGGAGCAGATTAAGTGTGTTGGGGGGCAGCAGGAGGGCTGGGGCAGCAGAAGGAGGGCAGCCAGGGACAGCAGATTTGTTTTTCCCTTCTGGTGCTGCAGCAGGACTCCTGTGGCACTGTGGCCCCTGGCCCTGCCTGGGGAGCTCCAGGGCATGGGGCTTGTGGGGGGCTGTGGGCGTGGAATGGGGAGGAGCAGCTGGAAAAAGGGATGGGGAGTCCCCCAGTGGCTGCCC
>NW_008598592.1:0-1626 GCF_000691845.1 Merops nubicus
CCCCCCCTTTTTTTTTTTCCCTCCTCCATCCTCAGAGGCTCCAGCCACGAGGACCTGGTGACCTGGTGTGACTCCTAGATTGCTCCACTAACGAGGACATCTGTTTCTGAAGTTGTAAAATTTGGAGACCCCTTCCATGCCCCCAGGTTATCTAGATCTTGATGATACTGTCCCACAAAGCCAAATTTTGGGTGTCCAAATCTTCCCTGAGTCACCCAGTGATGCTCTGTTCCCCGAGCACAGCTGTTCCATGGCAGCAGGCACTGAGAAGGTGCAGCCTCTTCGCTTTGTATGGTTTTGTTACTATTATTTTAGGATTTCCCAGATCGATTCCCCATTTGGAGCAGAAGCCAAAGGCACAGAACAAGGTGTTTCCTTAGATTTCTCACTTCAATTACAACATCCAGGCAAATTCTGTTCTCATGCATAAGGGCTGTGGGTAATTTTGACAGAAGCGACTTCCTGTAAATTCTCAAGGAAAGGATCTCTCCCCTACCAAGAAGGCTCAGAATTTTGGTCTCTGTATTGTCAGAAACTCATGCAAACCACATTGCTTCTGTCTCTTCTTTCTACTCACTGCCTTTATAGCTTTCCAGTGGCTTCCCTGCACTGGCATACTTAGCTCTCCACACATGCAGCACCATCCCAAGCATTTTAAGTATCAGTTATCTCCAGTGGCCAAGTTTTCACTACTTTTGACATGACAATACTCACCTGAGAATTTTATTTATTTCAGCAATTGACAGGAAAGAGAGGTGTTAATCACAGGATGCACTGGCATAACTATTTCATTTAGTGACATGTTTTTCTTCTCTAGTTTTGTGTAAAAGTAAATTGAGATTGAAGCATTACACTAGTACAGCCTTGTACAATATACTTGTTCCCTTAACAGTAAAGTTCCTTGCCTTGGCACAGCTTATTCCCCTTCCTGAAAAAAGTTAGCATTACCTTGTTCATATTAAGTTTTATATTTATATAAGTATATCCACATCAGGAAAACTCTATGAGTTAACTTTACCACTTCTGGCTGCAGCTTCATATTTTTATGAAGACCCAGGTCTGCATAAAAATAAATGCTGTTCTCAGTACCGTTGACACATGAATACAAACGCACCATTCTTTTGAAAGCAAAACATACAATGGAATATAAACACCTACATATGTGAGACACTCCACATTTCTCTGTACATATACTGAACTGTAGCATATACTTCATATATATAGCTATGTATTAATATCCTGGTTTGGGGTAAAATAGAGGTGGTTCTGCTCAATGACTTTACTTTTTAGCTAAAGCTCTTCTAATTAACTGCTCTGTCTGAAGTTAGCAGCGTTTTCATAAACTGTCTGGTTTTAGCAGTGATAAGACTTCATGTTTAGAGTTACTGCCAGGGACTGGTGTGCAGACCAAGGCCACTGCTAAGCTTGGATCCCACATGGAGGGGGCAGAGAGTACCCCAGACCTGTGGGGAGGAGCGGGCAGAATAACTGACCCCAGGATTCGCCAATGGGGTGTTCCATCCCATGGCCATCATATCCTAAAGCTGAAGGATCAGGAGGGGCAGCCCTTCCGTCATCCCTTCCACTCTCTTCTCTTCAGCCTTCCTCTGCTGGGCTGCTGGATGG
>NW_008598592.1:1943-8047 GCF_000691845.1 Merops nubicus
TTTCCCTTTTGGGGGTGGGAGAGGGGGTTAACAGAGAGCATCTGTTACATTTCTGGGGGCTGCCCTGACCCCAAACCATGGCAATTAATAAAATTCAGGTGAATATATATAAAAAATAATTCATTTCTCAAAAAGTTATAGTTTTCATGTTTTCATATCAACTTATATATAAACTACTAGGTTCCATTATGTAAGTGACTTTTATAAGTAATGTAATTGTTGACACACCTAATACCTGGCAATGTTTCCTGTTGAATAAATGTAAGTACTCTGACTCAGGAAATAAAGGTTAAAAATCATACATCTGAAAGCTGCAATTCTTGGTCAGAGTTGAAGCTGACTTATATTAAGTAAATTCTGTGATTTTTTTCAATCTGGTATTGAGGCATCTTTCCCTTAGTAAGAGTCTGTTCATATCCCTTTGCTGAGCCCTGCATGTACACAAATTTCAGCAGCATCCAATAATGACATAGAAAAAAATCTACATGGCTGAAGATAACTTTGGGTGATGTTACTGAAGCCTTGCTTCCACCTCCGCTTTAACATGGTAAGAATAATTCACTGGGCCACCATGTGGCCATTGCAAGATTTAGGATGTCCTTAAATTAATTATTTTCTTGCTTTTAAATAACTGTACTTGCTTTCATTAGGTCAGTCTTACATAGCCACATTTTGACACCTTATTTGCTTTTCAAAATGCTTGCATTTAATTTGTTTTGAAAAGGTTGGATAACTGAGCAGGAACGTTTCTAAGAAATCGTTTCTATATCTACAAGGCAAAGCTTTCACGATACATTTTTTTTTTTATATAACCAATGTGTAGCAGCCAGAGTAAGGATGTGTATCCACTTAATTTATTTATTGTGGTTCAACCCCCATTTCGCTATGATTTGTTGCATATATACTGTTACACACTAATTCACACCATGTGTTGGGAAGATATGCTACTGGGCAATGCTCCATAGTTGCTAGCTTGTAGAACAAATATAGGAACCTACCAGGATTCTGCATTTTGGGGTGAAACAAAGCTGTTTTCAGGACTCCTCCATTGTTTCTGGACTCCACCGTTGTGTCAAATGGCTGACAAGCTGTATGGAGGAAGCATGGTGGAGATTGGCAATGGAGCATCCTGAGAAAGTACTAGAAAGAGACAAGATAGTGGTGTACTGATACTGGTAGAAAAGGAGGAGGTGGAGACTGAGTAATTCCCGTGCTTGGTTGGGATGGAGAGAAATTATGCTGGGACTTCAGGATGGTAAAGTTTGCAAAGCATTTGTACAGACTGCAGTTTGAATATTCAGCAACAAAAACTCCAATACAGCAGCACCTCTGCATGTGGACATGTGTAACCATCAGTGCCTCAACACTTGGCAGAAATCCAGTTGGCTTGTTGCTCACTGGAATTATGCTTGTCTACAAGCGTATGCTGGAAATATGTATTACTTGCATGTTTCAGTGTGCTGGTACTGAGAAAATACTTCAGGATTTAGAAAGTTCATGATCCTCAGTTGTACTGGAAACAGTGGCTGGACATATCAAAAGTGCTTGTGATAGGACAAGGGGCAATAGGCACGAGCTAGAACAAAGAAAGTTCCACCTAAACATAAGGAACAATGTCATTACTGTGAAGGTGATGGAGCACTGGAACAGGTTGCCTGGAGGTGGTTGTAGAGCCTCCTTCTCTGGGGACTTTGAAAACCCACCTGAACACACTCCTGTGCAACCTGATATAGGTGATCCTGCTGTAGCAGTGGGGTTGGACTAGATAATCCCCAAAGGTGCCTTCCCAGACCTACTATTCCATGATTCTGTGATTCTGCAATTCTGTGACATGTGTGCCTCTATTTTAGGCTGAAAGTCAGGTTTCATAAATAGAAAAAAAAAAGTTTTTTTCAAGCTTCTGCAAAGCCTCGTTGGTTATTATGGAAAGTTCACAGATATTTATGCAGAATGATATACAATAGTTGATGACAGTTGTTTGTTGTTTATTGTTGTTTTTTGTTTGTGTCTTTTTCTTTTTTCAGCCTTATTTACTGCAATAAAAATAAGAATTACTGCCCGGACTGCAATGGATGTTAATCATGTGTCCATTCCTTTTGTCACTCTGGGACAAAAGAGTGCACTCTTTCTGCTTCTCTGGCTAATAATGCCTTTTACGGGGCAAATGTTTTGGGAGAAAGGAACTGTATGACTATCCAGAGTAACTGTAGAATAATAATGAAGGGCTTTGTTGGGAAATTGAAGGGCAGGTGGAAGTGCCTTACAAATACTCTGATCAATATTTGCTGCAAGTGGTAGATGTTCACTATGTCTTGTCTGAAATCCATGAGAGAAAGAGGAGGTGTCCATGCTGTTCACGGAAACAGGATGAGGGATTTGTCCTGCTCCTTCTTAAATAAGAGAATACAGTGGTGAAAAATGAACGTATGAAAGTCAAAGATATGAAAGTGATGCATCTTTGTTAATGTTTTTGTGTCATTAGGGGAAAATGAGAACTATAGTGGGATGCCTCAGCCCATTTTTTTCATGATAATCTTTACTTACTTGGCACAACTCTGGCACAGTGCACTTTATCTGCTAAATGCACCTATCTTTGCAAATGAAAGCAGAAACCACTCATGTTTTCTCAAAAGGTGCAGTGGGGACTTCTGGGAAGCTACCACTACTCTTGTTAACCTCAGGGTGCACTTGTGGTAGTGGTATAACGTCCTAATATTCTTCAGAACTCTGTTTCCTTCTGCACAATTTACAGCAAATCTTTCCATTTTTCATGTTCCAAACACCTCTGAATCTAGACACTCGTGTGAAAGTTAACACAAGTTTTCACAAGCATCCTTCCAGCTTTTTTTTTTCCCTTCTGGGTCCTGTGCTGAAATCCATTCACAGAATCCTTGGACTTCTTCTGATCCTCCTTTTCTTTTTTTGAAACATTTTTTATGTATCAAGCAGCTTGCAAGGCTCATGTTCCTTATCATAACGTTGCCTCAGTTGCCAGAGACAAATCAATTTGTCAATTTTGGAAAGTCATTCCCATCTGTTTTTCCAGTTTGGGCTTCCTTAGGAAATGGATATTTTCAGAGAACCCAGTAGTGTGTGATAAAATAAAATACCTTCCACTCTACATCTCCTTTCTGTAGAAACCCTTTGCTGGTGTTGGAACGGGAAGGAGGGAAGAAGATGCTGGGGCTAATGAGAGGAGAATAGTAACAAGATTTAAGTTTGCAGTTCTCTGTGCACCTTTGTAGCCCTGTTACCTTGAAATCACCTTTCTCATCCAAGAGATGAGAAAAGGTCTTACCAAAAAAGGCAATGGATAAATCAGAAAGATATGGAGCATTGCATAGCAAGGTACTGAAATATATTGAGCTGCAGAAGTGAGAGAGAGACATCATGCAGATAAGCAACCAAGAAGGCTGCATTGCTTTGTCCTGTGCATAGTAAAATCGAGCACAGTCTTTCCCTTAAGATATCCTATAACGCACAAAGGTCAGCATCACGTGCACTAGAAGGGAACAGACTTCAGAGTAATTGGCCTGAATCCAAGAATTTTATGTTGCTAAAGATTTTATTATAAGTGTCTTATAATCTCAGTATTTGGAAATATTTAATTTTTGGTAATCCATCTGATAAAATGTGAAAGGAACTAAAGACTGATGAACAAGCTATAAGCCAAAGTATATTTGCTGTTGCTTTTTTTCTGCATCCACTGTTGTAATAAATATGCCTGCCCTGCAATCTGTACTCCTTTTAACTCATGTGGTGCTGCCACGTTATTCGAGCAGCAGGAAGATGAGCAGTGAGCCCACGTGCATAGTCAAACAGCACGAGGTGAGGACAGAAGACTGAGTTCTCGTTCGTGGAGCACCACAATGACCACACCAGGGAAGGCAGTACCAAGCAGATGGAAAGAGGCTCATCATTCATACAGCTGATTCCCACAGCCGGTGATGGCACCCAGATACTACCTGGTTCAGAAATGCAGCGCTATCATATAACACAGGACATGATGGGACTATTTCCCTCTGCAGCATTTTCAGGCTGACTATTTGGATTTCAAACAGTGTTTTTGTAACTTCAGTCTCTGCATTTCAGTTATATGATTTGAAAACTCCCCATTTCAGGTGACATCATTAGACAGCTGTGGTAAGTGACCTAGGTATGTTACAATACTGGGGTTCAGCGGTGATTTGCCATGGATAAATCTATGACAGTCCATCCTATTCTGGACAGACAGAAGTCCTGGAGGTCCCGTTTATACCCTTTGTGGTCTTGTAGACCAGCCAATGTTATTTGGCTTTATGGTGGCATTGGTCCATTTCTCAGGAATGTCTTTCTCCTGTAGTTTGCCCAATACTCACAAATCTTAATCTGAGACAGTGTCATAGAGTTTGGCCTGGATGTGCTGAACACAATCCATGAGACTGTATCAGGGAAGGAAAAGAGGTACTGCTCAAAAAAAATTATGTGAATCTCAGGGGCATACACACACTGGAATTGCAGAAGCCATTAGCATTCAGTGATTGATCACAATCTTTTAACAGAAGAGGGCACTCAGGGGACAGACAGCAAATAAACCTTATCACATTATACAATGAGGGAAAAATAATTAAAAAATGGACAGAATCCTCTCATGAGCTTGATCCAGCTCATAACTGAAGGCCAAGGGCTGGTGAGCCTGGGTTTCATTCATGCTAAAAGCAAGCCCATCATCTTTAAAACAACCTGTGTGAACGCACTTAGGCCAACTCATCTGAAATATTTGTTGTAACATTCTTATGTAGACAGGACTCCATTATGTGACTTGTTATTGTTTTCAGGGAGTCCTCACCTGCTCTTTAAAGCACAACACATATTACAAGAGAGAATGATGGCTCATTATTGTTGTATTCCTTAATTGCCTTCTATATTAGTGTGTTCAAAGGAATATTTTTTTCTCTTCTACCCTTCTCTGCCTGCATTTGACAGCATTCAGCACTTTCCACAGAGCTCAAAATTGCTCACATTCTTATAAAAATGCCTCAGCTGTATTGGATTTGCTAAGATGAAATAAAAAGTGCATGACTTGAGAAAATGCAATACTTGATCCTGCATATTGATTCTGTGGCTCCATAATAAAGAGGAACTGTTAGTGACAAGAATTTCCACCAACTTTATTTGCATTGGAGCTCGTGTTCTCCATAAGCCAGGTGTGATGGGAACTCACCTGTCAAGAAAGTATGATGTTGTGTTAAAGGTCTGGAGTGAACTTTGGTGCTTGTAAATATACTGCACCAGCCAAGCTCCAGCTGCAACTTTGCATTTTTCCAGGCAGATTTACTTCCTTTTGCCAAAGGAAAGTGAGCTACCGCAGCTAATTTTATGCCATATAAATAATGCTGATAGAGAGACAAGCTTTAAATTAGATAGGTTAGATAGGCAAAATAATACATTAAATAGGAAAGTTGAAGCATTTGTTAATCAGAAATATGAGTATGTTCCTTAAGGAGCTGCAGGAACCCGACTGTAATGATGACAAATGAGAGATCCCAGATTAATAAGATCAGTCTTGCATATAGACAGCACCGTAACTGAGACTCTGTATGACATAGATAAGCTTGTTGTACAGAGAAATTGGGCCCTTGTATTCTGATAGAGAATATTTCCTCTTCTTAACAGCCTGTGCTTGACATGCTGACAGAGCTAAGGTTGTGCTGTGTGCCTTGGGCTGCCCTGCTCTCTTTCCCCTTCTGCTCCACCTTCCCTCCAGCACCCTTCAGCAAGATAGGGCCAGGCTGAGAGCCACCAAGGGCAGGAATCTTGTCCTGGGGAAGCACAGACCAGGCTGGTATCCTGACTTTATTGTATAGGTTAACCAAGACACCTAGAGGATGCTAGATATTTTTCTATTTTAATATATACTTTTTATTCTTTCATATGTGTTTTAAGTTTTTACTGTATTTTCCTCTACAACAGTTTAAAATTATTGGCACATTACTGCATGAACAGGAGAATTTTCTGCTAACCGTCCTGACAGAATTGAAGACTTTGGTAGACCTAGTTTTTTTCATTCCTAATAATATAACCTTTTTTTTTTTTTTTTTTTTTTTTTTAAGGAATGTTGAATT
>NW_008598592.1:8078-11083 GCF_000691845.1 Merops nubicus
ATTGCCTCTGATTCTTAAATAGGTTATTGTAAACTATAGCAAGTCAACCTCTGATAGGAGCCATATTTTGCTAAATCATGTAAATCATGTGCTGATTTTAACTTACTTTCATTTTGTTTTATTCTCCTTACTTTCTTTGTATTGGTATCACACCTGAAACCAAAATGAAATTCCGCATGGAAAGCTTCAGCAGAGATGTGCCACCAGCACTTCCACTGATAGTGTACTGAATCATGCTTGCCTGAAGTGCTTACAATTTGTTTTATGCAAAGCCACTCTATGCTGGGGCTTAAAATGTACAGCACGGTTGTTGGATCGATATGGCGAGAAGGAATGGTATGTTGATTTTTTTTGTGGGGTTTTAGTCCATGCCTAGCAGTATTTCTTCTAACTAATATATAAACCAGTGTAATGTCTAAAAGTAACAACTTTCAAAACTTATGGAAGTTTATATTTGCACAGGATCCCATGATTAATAGGCATGATTTCCAAAACAGGTGAGCATTTGAAGCGTCTCTTGATATCAATTGAAACTCATCTTCTCTGAAAGACAGTTCCATTCTGTAGGTTTCCCCCACAGAATTCCCATGTTGAATATTAAACCCACACTGTGGAAAACCCTGGGTATAGTATTATGATACAAAAACAGAAAACAAAACAAAACAAAAAGGTGGGCACCCATCAGATTCTACCAAATGTACTCGGAATCTTCCATGCTTAATCCTTTGGGTGTATTACATTGGAACAGATTTTGAAAAGACTTCATGGTAAAGCTATGACTAAGCAGAATAGCAGGTAATGAAAAATTTTTTGAAAGAAGAGAGTAGGGAATGTATTGTGGAGTAAGATGCACAGGATGATGCCTAACAGTAGGTTCTGACATAAGCATGCGGACAGCTTCGTTGTCCTTCAGAGGCAACCTACTCATGCAACTGACATGGTGGGCCATGACTTTCTTTAGTCTTCAGTGCAGAAGCAGCAGTGCAAGAGAGTTAAGATCTGGTGGGCAGCCAGATACTTCCCACTTAGGTAAAAAGAGTTTGCCAAAATCAGGGATGAGAGGGAAGCAACCTGCTGGTTGCTTGCTTCTTCACTCCTCTTTGGAGATAGGAATCCAGACACTGGACTTTCTTCCTTCTAAGTAAAATATACATTTCCTCATTCTTCTGAGCAGTATATACCTTGACTCATTGTGTGTCCACTTCAAAGGCACAGAAATCAGAGGGAGCACTCTCAGACCTTTTTGCACTACAGTGAAATCTTATGGGCTCACCTCAGGACAGGTAAACAGTAATTTGTCTCAGCTGGGATCTTAGTAAATACAAAGGAATTATTTTTTCATCTTCAAGATCTAGTTAAAACACATGCTTATCTCAATTTAGTAATCTAAGTGAAATTACCCCTCTGGATTTTATTTAAAAAATAGCTAAATAGGTACAGTGTCTATTTACTGAGCTATGACTATTTTCATGAGAAGCAAAAGAGCAGAAACAAAGAGTGCAGGTCTCAAAATGTGAAGTAAAACTGCTGAAAGAGTAACAATGGTTCTGTTATACTGCTACACAAAGCAGAGCATGAAGGCCTAATTGAGTTTTAGTAGGCATTCCTTTCTAATTGTTGATGTGACTGAACAGTCAAAACTGTAAAAGGCACTTGACTAATATTCTGAGCAGTACGTGTCCTTAAGAAAACTTAGCTATGATACAGCATTCACCTTTAATTGGTACCTTTCATCTCAGATAACTGAGGAATTAAGAGGATAAATAGATGCACCTCAGGCATGTTATGTCCTCCTTACATTCAGATACAACAGCTCTGCATGTCATGAGGCAACCAGTTTGTGAAAGAAGTCTCAAAAAAACTCAGTACATGAAAGCTCAAAAGGATTGTAGCTCTAAGCCCTCTTTTTGGGAAGTGCCCCAGTGCTTAAGCTTTTGCCCCTGTGAAATTCAAGTAGTTGTTTTAAATAAAAGGTATAAAAGTGAGCTCTTGGAGTTCAGTTTGTAGGGGAGTTGACAACTGTTGTGGGGCAGATTGGCAACACAATTACCTGTGTGTTCCACTGGGAAAAGGCTGAGCTTGGCCAGTTTGCTCATGCCACAGCATGTGACAAAAGGTTGCCAGAAATGTGATTACTCCTACCACAGCAGTCCTTCTATCAATCCACTCTAGCAATGGCAGACAGGCTTCCATTGAAGAGCTTCTTCCTATGACATGGCTGACTCCTGCCATGATTTGGATGAGAGAAGGATGTGGGCAGAGAAGCATCAGGTGAGAACATACACTGTCCGGGATGATACTGGCTCTGTGTGTACTTACCGTCCCATTAATTTTTCCCCTTAATTTTAAATACCATCAATTAAGACTGTCCCCTCAACTTTCTCTAAGTTTGTGCGTGCACAGTATTTAAAGAGGAATTAAGTAGTTTATGAACAGTGAGTCATAGCAATGCGTAAGGCTGTTAGCTCTAGAGGGACAGCAACACCTCAGAAAGTCCTTTTTTCTGGTGTTATGCATGAAAGTCAGTGTAAGGTAAGACTCGGAGTTGGATCATTACTTTATGGAGCCACAAACAGAGAGAAACAGCACAACTTTCAGAGAAGAGTTCAGTTTATTGAGAGCACTGGGTCTATATGACTCAATGATTTATCTGAGTAGGCAAACAAACAAGAAAGTATTAAAGAGTGGCTGTGATAATAACAAAAACGTGTTTTTGGTCTTGTTGAGATAAAAAAAAACCAAACAACCAAATATGTAGAATACAGATTACCTTGGTTTGGAATATCTGTAAAGAGAAAAAGGTTATAGCTGGTCAGGTTAACAGAGCTGGTGGAAGTGGAAGTGGTATCCTCTTTCACATACAGCTCAGAATTTCAAGAACTCTCCAAAGTACCAGACACTTAAGTCACATTTCTTTGTGATTTAGAAAGTGAATGAGTATTAATTAGTATTTGAGCCTCACATTATTGGTGCAAGAGTGTTGCAGTTAGGGTCTGGTGTTCGGA
>NW_008598593.1:0-24215 GCF_000691845.1 Merops nubicus
CGCCTTGCGGCGTCTGCGTGCGGCTGGTTCGCAGTCGGGAGAAACCCGTCGACCCGGGCCCCGGGCGCCGCTGGTCCTGCCGTTCTCTGCCGGCGGGGCCCGTACAGCGTTCTCCCCCGTATTTGGCCCGAGCCTTCACTTAGGGGAGGCGGCTTTCCTCGTTTTCACGTTGTCAGCACTCGGGTGTCCACGTTAAATCGTCTCCTTGTTTTTTTTGCATTGAAATAGAAGGGGAGGTCAGCACGCTCCAAAATAAACACAGGAAAACTATTATAAATACAGGAGCCTCAAGCACTTTGTTCATTAACTGCCATGAAAAGAATACTTGTGCTGTGGTGCCTGAAAACTGCCATTAGAACCATAAACCACCAGTATGGTGTGGCAGGAGCTTCCAGTGCGGCTTCCCTAAAGCAACTGTATGCTCTCATCTGTTAGAACTTGTTAAGTGTGTCAGTAAACCAGTCGTTATGACAAACGTCCTGAGGACATAAGAATACAAAGGACTTACGAAATCAGCTCTACTGGAATGGCTTTTGCCAGCAACTGGCCTTTCTCACAGGTTGACCATGCTTGAGCTTAGAAGTACACAGGCTGTTATTTTGTTATGACTGTGCACTCTGGATAACTGCTCCAGAGCTCACTTTCTGTGGTTATTAATGATATTTTAATTTCAGTCCAAATTTATTCATAGCGAGATAATGATCATTTTTGTGCCAGTATTATCCTTCATATAGGCTCCTCCTGCACGGTTCTGCCTCATTGTGTATTAGGAGTGAGCGCTTGTGTTTTCACGTTTCATTTTGTTTAATTAAACAAGCTAAATCCTGGTTTGTAATACAGGTTTTCGGTTTCCTTGTTCATCATAGCTCTTCTCTGCATCTGTTCCAGTTTCAGTTCATCTTTCTTGAGCACTGCTGACAAAAATTTAAAGATCTTTATGTTCTTTTGTTTAAAAAGAAAATCTTTTGAAAGCTCCTTTTTCACAGGAAGCTAGTAGTCCTTGAGCAAAAACTATGACGTATATGAGAGTTCACGCTAGCAGATCACAAAACATTAGATACCTGAGTGTTTTTGACATAACATTCTTCTGTATCAATATATTGGTAATATTCTTTAATAAAACCAGTGATTACAAAGGGATATATTTTAATATGGATAAAACCAACAAGCAGTAGCACACTGTATGGCTCCATTTCTTTCTGGTGACTCGTGTTTTTAATGGCAGATTAATGCAAGTTTGTCTTTAATTCTAGCTTTCGGCACATAAGGCTTCCCATTGGAGAGCATCGGTTTCCTTCCCAGCAGAGCTTAAAAGGGTACATGGGAGATGAGCGTTGTTCCCCACCTTTAAGAATTAGACTGTTCTTTTCCAGCATGACATTTCCATTTTAAAATGGCAGTGTAGAAGCTGCATAATTTGAAATCTTCTCATGCTTCCACCTGGTTCTCAGAAAGAAGCTTGTTCTAAAGTTGAAAAGTTGCTGCAGCTCCTTAATGACTGAAGATGCTTTCACATGCTTAGTGGTTTTACTGGAAGAAAATGGTTATTCTAGCTATTCTTTTAAAGAATGATAAATTACAAAATTCACTTCTTAGGCAGACTGGGTTGTGTGTCACATAATGAAAACGATAAGGGGGTGGGGGAAGCTACATGTGCAGAGCAGTTTTAGTCTTGCTATAGATCGAATATTGCTATTCTGGTATGTGTACCAAACATCTATACCATTTACAGATATTTAGTTGCATGTTTAATGTAAATAAATTGACCGAGTTTTCTTCCCAAATTTGGATGCTTAACTATAAATAGCCTGACTTTTAAATGTGTCCAACTCTGCAGCTTCTGTTGACCTAAATGGGATCTGTGCACATTCAGCACTCTTGAAGATCGTGCGGCTTATTGGAGACCTATCTTTAAATGCCTGTGTGTATAAATATAAGTAGAAGATATGGCATTTGAATTACTGGGTAGTGATATTTTGACCATCTGTGTGGGGACTTTTTGGTTTAATATCAGAAAGATAACAGTACTTTTCAGAAGAAGTAATATTTGCATTAAATTGGGCTATGAGAGGGTTGTGTTTCAAGGTAATTTTATGTTCCAACAAGTGTTGACCTGGGATGACGGACAGTTTCCTGTCATGAAATTCAGCTTTGTTGATGATGTACATTGGCATCTTGAAACAGTTTAAGTAGTTTGAACTAATAATAAACAATTTGGCATTTAATTCTCCAAATTATTATCCACTTATCATATTAAAGTAACACTTATCCCTGTTATATCCCTTTCTATAAGCTATTGCAGATCACAAGCATCTGGTAAAGTAATAAGTGGAGAGGAACATTTTTCAAGCAAAAAGTGCCTGGCCTGGTTTTATGAATATGCAGGTAATATGCAATAAATACATATTTAAAACTATATGGTATTGTTTAAAACAAACAAATACATCAAATATTATTTGCATTTTGCTTTTTTTATGCTGATGTAGGCATAAAAAAATGTCCATATTCAATTCTTTCTAACATGCATTTGAATTAATATAGTTTTTACCATTGTCTTTTCAGTATTTGATCTTTTTGACTTTATTCTTTACTGTATAACTTACCTTGGCATTCTTTAAAATGAAATAACTGATGTTGGACAGTACAGTGTTGAACCAGGATATACCGAATGACTCATTGATTTGAAGTGGACAAGTAGAAGTCAGGATATTGAGAGAATTTAGATAGAAGTTTATTTATCTAACTCTCTTGTTTATAGTCAATTTGAAAAGATAATGAAGTAGTTCATGACTTAAGCCTCTTGGTTTTCTATTTTGCGCAATAAAATAATAGATGCTTATGCTGTTTTTCCTATATGAGAACCTGTCCTAACATTTTTGTTGTTCTAAATAAGAAATGTTTTATTCGGAAGTGTTAGAAGTAGCCTCTTTCAAGTAAATGAGAATTTCTGTACAAGTAATAACTGCTTTCAGTGAATATGCAGCCTATTTTGCATAATTTATTAGAACTATCGCTGCCATTTATTTAGTAATTATATGGTTAGAAATTCATAATCTTTAACCTGTTATTAATTTATTTTCTTGTCTGGTCACTACTTGAAGTCCATCATAACTAGTTGGGGATTAAAAGTCATTAGTAGCCAGTTCTCAGTATAAAGCGAGCTGATGTATCTGCCAGCAATTGGTTTGAGTATATTTATCAGAACTGATTACTTTCCTCGCGGCCTTTCCACAGTAATTAACTACTCATGATTCTAGTAATCTGCTTTCTAATTCATGTTTAAAGCATACTCTTTTAGAGTAAGAGTATTTGCTGAGGAAAATAGTAATTCTCAGTTAATTTTCTTCTGATAAGTGTGCCTGCACATACTTTCAACTTTTTTAAGGCCTGTAATTTTTTTGTTCTCTAGTAAAGAACAGGTGAAGGAGATTATACTTGGTTAGTTAACCAGTAATTAAAATATGCCATGTTTCCAGGATAAAATAGAATTCCAGTGAAATCTTACACCATAGAAGTTTAAGTGTTTCCATTGCAAGACAAAATTATATACACACAGGTGTATGTGTACATATATGAATTGTACATATGATTTCTGGGCCAAAAACACTGTTTCAAGTTTATACTTTAATAATTAACTAATTACCAGTGAACCCTTGTGTGTTTCTTCTCATAACTTAAATGTGCAGATTTTTTAACACATTCTGTGTAAGGGTTGCTCAAAACCAGATGGCAGTGTGTTGCCTTTGCTAGGCAAAACGTTCTTTGCAACATTTTTCAAGAGGTAGAGGTTATTGATCTTAAATGCCAGTTGGATTTTGTTTTCCTGTAAAAGTAGCGATTCTCGATAGTTTTTATTGACTGTGTTCTTATCTCATAGTGTATAATTACTCAAAGTGTATTATCCAACTCTTTAAAAGGATTCTGCTTATGATAATAGCAGCAGATACAGGTGAAGTGGAGTCAGGTGTCATCAAGGGGAAAGAGGGGGAAAAAAAAAAAAAACCTACTCTGCCTGTGTATAAATAGTAAAATTTGCCAAAATGTTTTAAAATCACATGTTGTTTTGGAAGATAAAGCCTTTACCTTTTACATAGGTTCATATTCATTAAAATCATGTAAACATAGTGACACAAGACACATCAAAATAGCATGTCAGCAAGCCTGCTGGTAATATTGGCGTGCCCAATGGGAGTTGTTTTGGAACAGGCTTAGCAACAATAACTGAAACCAGAGAGAGATTCACATAACACAGCATTGCAGAGTGTCTGTATGTGCTCTTTAAATACACTGTTTTGCTGCTTTCTTTGTGTTAAAATGTAAATCTGACATTCTAGTCCTAGTCAAGTTATTTTCATTGCAGTCCTAAAACTTGTACTTTGTACGTGACCAACATGCTTAGCATTTTTCTGATTTACCGTTACCACTCTCCTCATACTACTCAGCATCATAAAACTAACTTTACATTATTTGAAGATTCATCTTCTTTTGTGTTAGTGCAAACCCGTAATAGTAACACCATTGAAAGAGTAATATTTGTAATAGTAGCTCAGATGGAGGGGTTTTTTTAATTGCTAAAATAACTCTTTGAAGAACGTTATTCATACAGTGATTTCAGCACAGAGCAGCGATACCCAAGTTGTCTTGAAGCAACTGACCACCACAGTTACTGGAGTTGTAATGGGCTCTGTCAATGGGAAACTCAGCACAGTTTTTTGAAAACTGACGTACATAAACTAAAACAGCTTTTCTGCTGTGGTGGGGAGGCAGTGCCCAACATGAAAGTTGTGGTTTAGTTTTGCTTTTAGTTCACAGCATTGCTTTATACATAACATACAAGTCTCCACGTTGCAGTTAACAGGATGGGTCTAACCTAAAAGCTACTTAGTAGGGTAATTCAGTGTTTTTAAAGATAGCTTGTATGCAGCATAGTCTAATTATTGTTGTGTGTTACCCTTGTGAGCAGTGAATGTTGCTTAGATTTCAGTCTGGTTTCTTTTTGATTTTGAAGGTCCTGATGAAGTTGTGGGGCCCGAAGGAATGGAAAAGTTCTGTGAAGACATCGGTGTTGAACCTGAAAATGTAAGTTTCTTGCATAATACTAATAACCCTTTAAAAACTTAAACACTTTTAAGTTCTGTGTAAAACTCTTAAATTCAGTAAGCAGAGACTTACCTTCCTGCTTGTAGGAGCTGTTCTGAGATACTCAGCTGAATACATTGATTATGCATGGCTGGTGTGTGAGGGTTTTTGTTTCAGTAGTACTTCATTTTCAGAAATTGAAATTCAGGGAAAGATTATACATAGTTGAATTATTAAATGGTAACAAACATAAAGTACAAGCATGTACAAGAATTGCTAAAATGCTTGAATGTTTAAGAGTTTTCTTCTTGGACATCTAGAAATCAGCCTTTCTTCCGTACTGACTCCTTTTTCTACCTTTGTTTTTTTTTTTTCCCCCCCCATAGATTATTATGTTAGTTCTAGCCTGGAAACTAGAGGCTGAAAGCATGGGATTTTTTACCAAGGAAGAATGGTTAAAAGGAATGACCTCATTACAGTAAGAGTGTCTTTACATACATAATAGAATGTTCTAATTCTATGTTTGTACCAGTAGCTTAATTCTTGCTCGCAGTTTCTTGTGCATTGGCAGTAAGACACAGATATTGTTGCTTTCTGGTCTGCTCTTGGTCAAGTGCTGGAAGTAGCTACTGTTCATCAGGTTGTGAATCAGATGCATTCATTCAAATGATAGTGTTTTTTTCTGTAATAAGTCAGATTTTGGTGGCTTTTTTTTCTTACAAAAAATATGTTAAAATATTCTAGTTAGCAGACACAAATAAGTAGATCGGGAGATTGCTGTAAGCATATGTCAGCACTAGTGTTCTAGAAAGTTTTTAGTGATTTCTAAGCTTTATAGATAAGAACTGCATGAATAATAATTTTGGTTATTGGTGTTATTTCTTAGATGCGGGTCAGATGCCATGCTTAATGTTTAGGTTTTTCAATTTATAAATAAACTTCTTGCTCTTCTGTTTAAGAATTTTTGGTGAGGTAGTGTTCTGCCTAAGAAGTTGTTTCTTTCATGAAAATAACCTGGGTTTTTATGAGGTTTATTTCAGTTGTTATGTATTACTTATTCTTCATGAAACTACTTGTAGTGCATGAAGGTTTTAAGGGTGACTTGTTACAACACTCCATGCAGTATCAAAAATGTCAGGGAGCTACTTTTGCAGGTCCAGCGTGGTGGGAAAAAGGGATTTGACCCTTGGAGTTGGCACAATTGCTCTGTCAGCTGTGAACTGGCTTGGGAAATTGCATTTGGCAGATACCTTCTTGTTATTCAAGACTATGGAGTAAGTGACTGTGGCCCAGCTCCCCTTTGCAAATCTTACTTGATTTGGGATCAGGCTTCCAACAGACATCTTGATTATTTTGTGATTGTCAGAAGCTCTTAAATTTAGTAAGGCCAGGAATGATTAAATTACCTGAAATTCAGGATGGCAGAGATTAAATTCTGGATGCATAAAACTTCAGATGCTGCGAATGGTTATAATTTGGTCGCTTCTCTGAAGTACTTAATTTTTATGCCCAAATGGAAGTTCTGAAGAGTTAGCCAGTCTAGCAGAATGCAAGCACAAAGATACATTAAATCAGGCACCTCCTCAGAGCCAGTATTGTAGGCTTTATTTCAAATAATCTCCTGTGATTATGAATCTCTTGGTTCTTTTAAGAACAGAGCTGGTTGTGCAGTAGGCTAAATGTGTTTAAGACAGAAATTATGGTACTGCTGTGTGTTGTTTCATAGAAACAGAGTTGTGATCAGAGCACTTGCATAAACCTGAACCAGCTAACCTGTATGTTTTGCTTCCCCTGGGTGTGCTCTAATAGCAGGCTATAGGCTAAGCAGCTCTAGGAAGCAATGGCATTTACATAAAGGAATTTGAGATTCATTGGTCTGAAAAGAGTATAAATCTGCTGCTTGCGCTTGCAGGGAAGCGAGGATTATGCTATGGGATTCCATCTGGAATGGGGGGAAGTCTAGTTTCTCTGGAAAGGTTTGACAAGTTTTGAAGGAGAAGGACTTCATGTTCTTACAGCAATAGAGTATTATTACATTCTTGCACAGCAGTTGGGTTTCTTTAGTTTTTGCATGAAGAAATGTCACTGACGTGCATTAAAAGCCCAGAGTGTATTCCGAGGCACAGTTACGTTACAGAATCCTTATTGCAAAAAGTGAAATGTCACAAAAGGTAGTTGCAAGAACAGGGTTAGGTGGAATCCAGCTCAATAGTAAGATATCTTGTTGTAGAGTTTTCATGCAAGAGATGGATTTTTTTTTTTTTTTTTTTTTTAACTCTTACTGCAATCTTTGGAGATCTAGTTCAGTGTAGTGGAGCCTAGGGAGGTACTCACTTTGCCGTGAGACCTAGTGACTGGTCACCTGAATTGCTCTTACAGGTTGGTGGGCTAGACCTCTAGGAATGGCAACACCTAACAACAGGTAAATCCAATCTACAGTTAGATGCCAACATTGGGGTGCCTGAATCTTGAAGTGACATTCTTTTTGTAGTTTTGTGATATGCTGATCAAGTTTGTTCTTTAGAGAGGAGGAGAAAAGTATGTGGTAAGGTATACACTGTCAAAATTAAGGCGGATTAAGCACTAGGTAGCAGCCTATGAGACTTTCATACTTCTATATGCTATATATATGAAAGCTGAGTGCCTAAATGCACATTAATCACCTGAAGCTCTTTACATAGTCATCAGGGAGAAACAGGTACTGAGTAATTTATTTCAGCTACTTGAAACACCTCCGTAGGATGAAATGAGTAGTCCTCAGGAAGCAACTGTTAATCTACATTTGCTTTAAAGCCGTTGCATAGTGAATAACTTAGAGTGAGCATTTAACTTTATGCATCTGAATTAAAGGAGAAGTATACTCATGTATTTGTCAATTGTAGGCTTTACAGACCTACAAAGAAATCAAATCTAGTTACAAAATGAAGGTGAAGGGAAAAGGATTACAATTCATTATTTTATTAAACTCTACAGAAGTCATTGTTTGAACTAGGTAAACACAAAGAATTTTGTGTGTGAGAAAGCGAGGTGAAAGCAACTGTATTGTCTGGGTATTTCCCTCTGGCTGTTTTTTTAACCTTGGAATTTGAGCCAAATTTTACATTAAAGTTGAGATTTTGAAAATGAGTGGCCAGATAAAGGAGAGAGAGAGAGACAGATTAGACTCCAATTGAGGGTAAGATAAGGTCATGATCTCACATTTTTGAGAGGGAGGTGAGAGGGAGAGGCAGTAAAGTCAGGTTTGTAACCTCTAGCTGTTTCCAGAATTATTAGCGAAAACAATTTAGTTTAGTTGGTTTTAATGATAGCATAATATCAGCTGCTTTTCCAGTGAGCTTTTTGCCTGTTATTGCCTTTTAATCCGTTAATGTTTGTGAGCATAACAAAAGCATAGTGTAAATAATTCTTTTTATACCAGTATAGCATTTGGTGTATCCTGGAATCTAAAAAATTTCTGGTCTCCAGACCTGTAAATCAATTGACATAGTGAAATTACAGCATTTTTAGGACACAGAAAAGATGTGTTAAAGAGGAGCAGCCCCAGCCCAGAGCCCTGGGGAACACCAGTTGTGACCAGCCAGCAAACAGCTTTAACTCCATGCCCCACCACTCTCTGGGCCCAGGCATCCAGCCAGCACGTGGTCCAGCAGAGGTGCCCCCCGCCGGGCCCGGGGCAGCCGGCTGTGCCAGGAGAACGCAGTGGGGCACGGCGTCAAAGGCTTTACCCACAGCCTTCCCCTCATCCACCAGGCAGCTCAC
This sequence comes from Merops nubicus, assembly GCF_000691845.1. Lineage (NCBI taxonomy): Eukaryota > Metazoa > Chordata > Aves > Coraciiformes > Meropidae > Merops > Merops nubicus. The sequence goes on from NW_008598593.1 coordinate 8,839, forward strand.
CTTGTCATGAAAAGAGATGAGGTTTGTTAAGCAGGACAAGCCCTTCATGAACCCATGCTCACTGGGCCTGATGGCCTGGTTACCCTGTAATGTTGTGTTAAAACACAGCATTGATTCCTTGAACCTTGGTATGCTCCAGTGACACCATGCAGCCTAAATTTCAGAAGATCTTGTTTCAGTGCTTGAAGAAACTGGGTGGGCTAGCTAGATAGGCTTCTGTTTTGTCCATCTACAAGGCTGAATGATGGCAGGGGAATGCTTTTGTAGGCTGGTAAGACCTTCAGTACTTTACATACTACAATTAATTGCTTTTGGTTTAATGTCTGTATACATCTTATCAGTTTTTTCTTTTTAGTAAAGGACAAGCATGTGTGAATAATTATGAAATATGAAACATTGGAATATCAGAGTAGGAGTTATTGAGTCATCTGTCCATGTTAGCTATGTCTCAGATGAGCTCTTTACCTCAACAGAAATAAAAATACAACTGCTCTGCGGTGCTAATTTAAATTTTGTTACAAATATAGCATAAGGATGTGAAGAGAATGTAGTAAGCTAATGTTTAGTTTTGTAAATTTTGAGGTAACCTTATTTAGCCTGCAGTAAAGGCATCTCAGGAAATCACTGCACTGGGCTTCAGAGGGTGGTGCCTGTCTGAGGGAGTGTGATCTGTTAGACTCTGCTTTTAAATAGACTGACAGGAGCTCAGGAGTCTTGAGGCTTAATAATTGCACGTTTTCATACCAACTTTTTCGGAATCACTTCTGCATTAAAATACATATAGTACAGTAGACATAACAGGAATTTTATGTTGTACTTAAATGTACAATTATTTGAACAATTTTAACAAAATATTTTGTAAAACTTAAAGACACTGAAGTATGTGTTTATCCATGGTATGGTAAATTATCCCAGTCAAATTATATTGGACAAGGTGTGTGGTAGACCTACTTTAAGGAGCTTATATGTGTCATTAGTGCACTAACAACATGAGCACTTTAGTTAGATATTAAAAAGGTAGGTTTGTCCTCAAATGTAGAGGACGGTATTACTGCAGTATGAAAGTTTGGAACTAGAAAGAAGAGATATGGATATAAGCTGAGATGCCTTTGTAGCAAAGCATAATACTGGTTTAAGGGTTAAATGAGAGAACAGAATGATTAGATGGCTGAAGACAAAAAAAAAAAAGTAATTTTATCTTTAGTTAAATCTACCAAAGCTTTTTTTTTTTTTTACAAGTTTCTTTTCAATTTAACATGTAGTTTATTGCAAAAATATGTTCTTGTCACCTGAATGTGCATCCTAATTAGCTAGTAGTTGTATTTATTCAGCACTGATCTTGGCTGGGACGCAGTGCTGCTTTAGGGAGATGCTGCTAGAGACGAGAAGTAACAAAAGGCTCCATCGGCTGGAGTTGCTTCACAGGGGGACAGACAGACAGAGATGCGTGCAAGGACTAGCAGACCTGAGGCGCAGGAAGGGTGGGCTGTGGGCAGAGCACAGCGTCCAAGTGCAGCACCTCGGCAACCTGCTGCCCGGCTCCCAAAGGGCCCTGGCTCTGGGCTGCAGTGCCAAGCCCATCAGGAGCTGCTGGAGCTGCAGAGGTGTTCTCTGAGAGGCGGCCTCCAAAAAAGAGGTGCAGCACCAAAGGAAGCGTTGATGTACATCTGTGGTTCTGGAAGTGCTGCTTCTGCCACACAGCATACAGGGCAAGGAAGAAATTATTTTTTTTTTTATTCGTGGCAGCTATTATTATGTTATATCACATTTTATTCTTATAAAATAACTGTTCCTCTGAGTGAGTCTCTGCTGGAGGGTTAGTATCTGTGAGTTACAGTCTCATCTGCTATTGTTGGCGAATCTAACGCATTTTCTATTTGGAAACAGAAGTCCTTGCTAATTAAAATACGTGGAGATGATCTTTTCTGCCAGAGGGTTATTGTTGCCAAAGGGTTAGCCTGTCAGCTAGCAGACCTGCACATTCCCTTACAGCCTGTGCGTTTTCAGTAGTCAATAGCTACTGACTAATTCAGGTGATAGGCTTACCAGAGCTTGCATTTATCAGTCATAAAACAAGAGCAAACTAGTATGTTTTTGCTGTGTGCCTCCTCAATCCTGCCACTCATAAATATGTAGTCTTAAAGTACGTGTTCGGGTTTGGGTTTTTTCCAAAGAGATATGGCATAGAGCCCTTATTTACAGCTGGATTTTGCTACCTTATTGCACACTGAATACTGTTTTCTCCAGACTTTCGTAGTGATTGAAAGATAACAGTGCTGGATATGAACATAAATTGCAGTGTGTGGCATAAAAGGAGTACTGTACTATTTGAGAAGTAAAGCAGAGATTTTTGTATTACGTTGGTGATACATTTTTTAAAACTTGCTTACAGAAGCCAGGCATTCATCACTGCAGTGAGCTGCAAATGTTAATTTAATCACTTTCATAGTAGAACTCATGTACATCTGATGATTGCATTTTGGTGATTTCAGTTATTTTATGTTTGCTGGCATTTTTTTCATTGTCCAAATGTTTTGTTTGGAACTTCTAACATCATTTGTTTTTCTTTATTTTAAGATGTGACTGTACAGAAAAACTACAGAGTAAATTTGACTTCTTGCGGTCACAACTGAATGACATTTCATCCTTTAAGAATATCTACAGATACGCCTTTGATTTTGCAAGGGTAAGGCTACTGGAATGTTAGAGAAGTTCTTATTTTGATTATTCAATGAGCTTGTACTTGAGTGGGTTTTATGTTTTCTTTCTCAACCTCAGGATAAAGACCAGCGAAGTCTTGATATTGATACTGCAAAATCCATGTTAGCTCTTCTACTTGGAAGAACTTGGCCACTGTTTTCAGTATTTTATCAATACCTGGAGGTACAAGTTTCCTTGACTTTTTGCATGATGGCATCATAGTTGGGCTGTTCTGTGAACACATGTCAGTGTTTGTATTGTTCTGCTCGAGAATGTATCCATATTGCTCCTATTCCCTGGGTCGATGTGCTTATGGAATAGTGATCTTCTTTTATGTGTCACAGATCCTTTCCTTCCTCCCTGTGTCCCCCCTGCCTTCTCTTAGTAAGGGCAACTAAAATTCTGTCTTAATTGAACTATAAAAGTAAATTTAAGATGAAATAATAGAGCCCTAGTAATCTCTTCAGGTGCATCTGTGCTGAATTTCAGGTTTGCTTTGTACAGGTACAGTCTGTAGATACCTTGAGCTCTGGCTGCGTCTGGAAGATTTTGATCAGCTCAGCTGCAAGTGACTTAGTAATGTGGATGTATGCAGATTGCAGAGCATGCTGGGCTTGAGACTATTCCCTGGCTTCAAATCAGTGCTAATGTTGCCAAGTAGATGTCCTTATGATCATACTGTAATTTACCTGGAAAAAAATACTGATTACCCTGGAAAAAGACAGGTTTTTGTAATTGTTCATTCTGGGAATATATCTTAGTTAGATGTGGCCCGTTTCAGGGCGAGATGAAAAATGTACCCGTTTTTGAGGCTTAAGAATGGTGACTTCCAGATGCCCTAGTATTTCAATTTTGCTCTGGTCTTTCAAGAAACCATTTTATGTCATTTCAGAACTACAAAATATGTACATGCATAGTATTTTAAAAAGTGAAAAACCAAGGAAATAGTAGCTGTTGTTGCATATGAACTTGTTTATTAGGACCTGATTGAAGATAAAATGAGAGAAATGAGAAATGAGATGCAGCGTTACCAAATGTCACTTGACATTTTAATGTTCTGAAATTATTTTCCTCAGCAATCGAAGTACCGAGTTATGAACAAGGATCAGTGGTACAATGTGCTAGAGTTCAGCAGAACTGTCCATGCAGATCTTAGCAACTATGACGAAGATGGAGCATGTAAGTATTCATAATGTTTTGCTTATTCAACTATTTCAAATTTTAAGTTTGCATAATATGCATTTCTGTAATGGAAACAATACTGTAATGTATTAAATTTATTCCCCAACAATGCATAGAAAAGCTGTACTTTTATCTGTGATAACTGCAGATATTAATTGTAGTAGTGTGTCAGGTGTGTGGTGGTGTACTTCAGCCAACTTATATTCAGATGAGGATCTAGTGAAGCTACTTGCTATATGAAACTATAGGCTTGCAAGTAGAATTATAAACAGCAAACTCTTAATTTTGTGCTAATGTGTAATAAATTCTAGTTTACTTGTCAAGGAGCCTAGCTGCTGGTCCTTGGGGCTGAGCTCTACACCTGGCTGATAGTCAGTCATCACTGTGACTGAATTGCATTAGGTATCCTATTTTGATCCATGTATGTGCAATTTTGAAAGCTCTAGGACAAAGGAATTGGTTGTGCCAGTTTAGAACATGATCTTATTTTTCAGTGCACCTGTCAGATGTCAGGAACACCTTTTTCCATAGTTCTGTGTGGTGTTGTTGTGCACTTTTTGCCACCTTTGGATTGGAATGACTGTAGTCATCTTTAAGTCTTAAGAATTTGATCGTAGGATTGACATGGATGTTACCTAGACCAATAGTTTTAACTTTGATACTTTAAGAGAACATGTTTGAAAAACACTGGCAAATATAACTCCCAAGTTTCATCCATTTGCAGGGCCTGTACTTCTGGATGAATTTGTTGAATGGCAAAAGGTTCATCAAGCGTCATAGCAAGAATTCAAAAGAAAATGCAAAAGTTTTTCTGATGCCCACCTATACACAAACTAATGAGAAAAACAAAGGATTGCATTTTCATTCTTAAGAAAGACTTCACAGTAATTTTTTTTCCTTTAAGGAAGTTTTCTTGTTACACCTGATATGGGCATTGAACCACATCTCTTCTGAGACTGAAAGTTGGAGTTCTTGTTTTGAGTCTTATGTTTATGGCATTTATTTCAGACCAATAAAGATTCAGATTTGTGACAAAGGACTAAAAGTGAAGAATGTCCCTTGAATGTGAGTGTGGTGTCTATTTTTAAAACCAAATCTTTGAGATTATCTTTCTAAGAAGTGCCCTTTGCTGTGAATTTTTGAAGACCTTAAAAATGCTTAACTGGCACTGTTGCTTGCTGATGGTATGACTGTCTTGTGTGACAAACATTAGGAAGAATGACTGAGTTTTGGAGCCCTGGGTAGGTGTGTGCTAACTTGCATATTAAGTATTGGTCATGGGTTGTGCCACAGTTTTCAGCTCCTTGTGGAGATAAAGGCCTTAAACTCTTATTTATCTTTTTTTGTTCAGTACCCACCCAGTGGCATGGCATGTAATGACAGGCTATTTTCAAGCAGAAAGGTGTAGAGCATGTGACTGTATGCAGAATGGCTGAAAACTAGTTGCCTGTACTTCAGATGGTGAACACAGATGCTTTTTGGTACAGTAAGGCAGCTTCAAATTTTTACTGAAAATTAGACTTTGGATTGCTTTGTATAAAAAGTGCTATTTATATTTTAAAAGGGAAAGCTCGAAAGGCTTGGTTTCAGGCTTTGCTTCTTACATGTTTTAGACTGGAAGCATTAACAACATGACTTTTTTTATCTCCTTGGATGCTTTTCATAATGTAAATCAAGAAAAGACTGTTCAATCACCTACCTTTGACCTGTATATAGCAGGCTATTAATTTTTACCCTGTTACTTCATGCATTGAGTCCAATTACTGCAACTGCCCTTTTAGGTGCTCAGTATTGGTGGCAACCTTAAAATACAGTAGAAGTTTGTGACTTTACCTTCCTGCCCAGGAGGCCCAGTGCACTCCTGAGAAGGAAAGGAATTTTCATGAGTAAATATGAGAAACCAAAACAGAATGAGAGAATGAAGTATTTGTAACTTCTGCCTTTTATATAAATACATTATGTAAACTGTGATAACGCCATGAGACTCAGTGGGTGATCAAGGCCTTATTGTGCCAAGTATTTCAACATCTTTTAATAAGAATAGACAATGTAAGTTAGGCATCACTTGAAGATCTTTGCCTCAGGGAAATTACTTCTGTTTTGCACATCCCTTATTCAGACTAACAAGCATGAGTTTTCCTATCCTTAAGGAAAGCTTTATTCTCAAGCTGATTTTTTTTGGGGGGGGGAGGGGAGGGAAGGAAAAAAAAAAAAAAAGGAAAGATGTGAGGAAAAATAATAAAAGTGGGACAAACTAGTAGTGTGTGCCTGTGCTATTGTTCTACTAGAGGACCACGCTTGTAACTTAGTCTGCAGACCTGCGTGCTGTGGGCTGCAGGAAGCAATGCAGTGGTGCTCCATGGGCTGTGCTGGAAGTCACCTGATGGTGCAGTTGAACCTTGGAAGCTTGGTTCTGCCCAAGCAAAAAAAAACAAGCATTTGGAGGGGAAACAAAAGAAAAAAAAAAAAAATAAACCCCACCCAAACACCCACAAACAACAGCTGAGATGCTTGGAAGATCTCAGCTTGTACAGTGGCTAGTGCCTGTACTTGCAAACACATGCACTACAGCTGTTCCATACATTTTTCCTCCTTTTTTTTTTAAGGGAAGAACTCAGTTTTAGACCTTCTGCAGGCTACAGCATCCCTTCAGTGCATTACAAGTTGTCCATTTGCATTGCTCATAGTTCTGATTTCACCCATTACAGAGTGCCTTTCATTCGGAAATTGCTCTACGCCACAGAAGATTAGTGCCAGAATGAGATAAACTTCAAGAGTCCCAAGATCTACTGGTAGAATAAGGCCCTAACGTTCACCAGTTAATTTATGGCAAGGGGAAGTACTGCTGTATATAAAACCTCTGCAGGGGCACTGATTCTGAAATGACTTTCTCAAACTCACTGCAATGACTTTACTTAGTCTAGTATGTTTAGTCCCTGTTCTAATTAGGAAATTCTCTTTCCAGAGATTTTGAAATATTTGTTGGAAGATGGATATTTTATAATGTGACTAAAGATTATTTTTTTTTTTTTTTTTTTTAGTAACTGCAAACTGTTATGAATTCAGTTTAAACCAATTGGTCCTAGAGGATGGTGTTAGAGTCTAACTGTAGGAGTGATGCATCTACCAATCCAAGGTGGTTAAGTACTTACTGTTCAGGTGGAAGATGCTATGTGATGATGTATCATTTGTATCTCTGTTAAGGTTTTATCAGTATTCCTATAATAAATCCATGTTTCAGGGATTTATAACTTGATTGTGTGTGTGATTGAAAATCATCAGTGACTGTAAAACTTTGATTGGGAATGAATGTATCTACTTAAAATCAATATAGTTTTTCAAATTCGAATAAAATAGGATTTTAAGTTGTTATTGTGCTCAAAACTGCAATCAGATTTATTGTTGAAATGTGAACTAATGGCTTGTACAGTTTCATTGTGAGCTGGTCACTTTTATTAGCTGTCTTTCATTGAATCACCTTACAGCTTATTGTGGATAAGTGCCAAGAGCTGTTTATTTCATTTTTTTTCATTTTGTGCATGTCCACAAGCCAAAACTGAGTTCAGCTAAGTGCTTTCTTTAGTCTTTGAACTTCAATTTTGCTTTACTCAGGTGCATTTCAGTCTATTGAATTAAAAAAAAAAAAAAAGTGGCACCTTATTTTTTTGGTATTCTAAGGTGAAAGTTCACAGGTGAAATATGCTGCCACAGTTATGATAAATAATAAAATCAAAGGTGAAATGTCTTCCGAAACTAAATCATAGTGGTGTCTATCTTGAAGTTATAAACTTCACTTTAATCTCACTTTCATTTCTTGATACTAGTTATTCCTAACATAACTAATTTTTTTTTTTTTTTCCTCATTTTCCTAGACAGCTAACAGTTTTGGGTTTTAAATCTGATTATACCAACCTGTTTTATGGAAAAAGCCATACTGGTAGATTGGAATGTAATATTTCTACTATGTAAAAATGTGATTTTGCATTAAATGGTCATGTATGTTTACCTGCGTCTTTAACTGTATATATAGTTTTGATCCAATTTACTGTTTAAACATCAAATTCTTTACTAATGGCTGTAATTTCACATTTCTATATAGCAGAATTTGAATTTTGCATTTGAGATTACTATGGATACAAGCTTGGTACCAATCACGGGTGGCCCAAGAGAGGGCACTGTGGTCTGTGTTTCCCTTGTTAAAGTTTTTTCTTATCTCTCAAAAGCTTTGTGCTTATATTGATATTGACTGCACAAAAGTTGCAAAAGGGACCATAAGTTTAATATTTCCGATGATTTGTTCATTTTTTAAGCTAGTGAACAGTTCTTTCAATGTGATATGTACAAACTTGTACAGGTTTAGTTTTGTTAAGTATGATGAATAAAATGGTATGTAATAGGGCAGAAAACTTTTTTTGTCATGCTGCCTCTTTTAGTTTTCTCGTGTGTATAACTGCTCTTAAAATCACTGAGAGACTTAATTCCAGCTATATGGATCTATCTAATTTCTAACAACCTTAATGAACAATTTCTTTGCTCCTGTTTGCACATACATAAAATAGAACTTGATCTCAACTGAGAGCAACAGCAAACACTATTCTTGATTATATTCTGTATTATTAAGTGCTGATAGGACCTAATGACCCTAGTAATAATCTTCGTTAATTATTCATTGGATAAACTATTCCAACAACCGGTTCCAATGGGTGTGAATGAAAAGAGAATGAGCTTTTCTCTCTTCACTGGCCACCTCCTTTCCCACCTCCCCACCAGCATCTCTTTTGGGTCACTCATCTTCGTAGGAAAGGATTCTGTTGTACTCTTTCATAGGGTCTTTCAGAGCCCATTACAGAAAGGATCAAAGCCAGCATCCCATCATAGGTTTGAGTTTGTGACACTCTTTTCCTTGCTGATGCAGCTTGTTCCACTCTTGACACTTTCCAGCTGTTGAAGTCCTGTCTCATACCTGCCTCAGGATTGTCTGCTCCCAAAGATCCTCGGCCCCTCTCAGGCCTGAGGCAGTGCCCGTTTGTTTCCACTGTTCTACTTTCACTACTTTTGGTAACGAACTTCCCAATGCCTTCCTCAGTTAGCAGGATGTTTAGAGGGATACAAACCAGGCATCTGCCATCTCTATCTACAAGCCATGGCAACAGTTCTATTACTTCTCTTTACCCTTGTCTTGTCTATTCTCATGCTGTAATTCTTTCTGTCTGTGGGAAAGGACGCCGTAGTGTTAGGTAGGCATATTAAAGACTGAATGTGTACTGCAAGGTGATGGTGCCTAGTGTTAGCTTAAGTTTTATTTTTAAACCACTGCCAGGCTTGTCATCAGAATGAATTTGGTTTCTCGGATTTGTATTTCACTTCATCCAGATTCTAATCTTGCCTCTGTTTTTATCCTAGGTAATCAGTGTGGCATTCCCAATATACTGGGTTCTCCTTAGCTTTTTTTCCCCCCTCCGTATTGCCTGAGCATAATAACAATGACAGAAGATGTAACTTGTTGAATTTGTCTGTTTTATAGGCCCTACAGTAGACAGATTTTTATCTTAAGGAGATCAGTACTAGTGCTTCATCCAAGGTGGTTCCAACATTTTGATTTAATGCCTTACTACTTTATAAGTTATTAAAATGTTATGTTTGTTTCCTGTTCCTTTAGAAAACTATGCCTATTGATAAAGATGCTTTCAACACAAGATTTTTCAGTTTATTTAATTAAACTTCATACCCAATTCTGACAATTTAAGAAAAGAATCACTTTGTGTTTCAGGGATTTTGTTCATATATGTATTTTTATCAGCTCAGTAGTGAAGTAGTGCTGACTATAAAATAATTTAAGGTTATTTTTGGCTGATTTAAATTCTAGCTAATATACAGCTTAGTTTTTTCAAAGTGTTTTCAGAATCAATTTATGTTCACTGTTCATTTTATGATAGTGAATGAAAGGACTAGAACATAGTATTGCCAGCTAGTTTAATTTTTTTCCAATACTAACACTGAGTTGATTCTTTTTTATTTTCCAAGTAGTAGAATGTTTCTGTAAGGTTTACTGCCTCTATTATACTAATTTAAATAGCATTAAAATGAAATGGTAGATGTGATTTGTAGCCAGCTAACTATTATAGGCTTAATGTGAAATTATTTTTTGCCTTCAAAATCCATTAACTTTAAATCAATTTTTCTAATGGAAGAGAAAATTTTATCTAATGATGTAATGCCTCTCAATGATTTCAACTTACAAAGAAACATGATGAACAGCTAACATTGCATCCTCATCTAGCTGCTCGACATACTTTAATTTGAACATTAAAAAAATGTTAGGACACCTGAATGAATGTTTGAGAACACATGTGGATATATAATGATTTATTTCATAAGAAACATAATCAATTTATTTTTTTGCAGTTTACAGCAACAATAGGAAAAAGAACATTAGTTAAATAAAAAGTAGGTCCTCTGCATACCTTGCACTTGCTTTTGAGTGTAGTAGTTTGAGGTGTTGGTTCTTAATTCCTACTTGCTTGGATCTACAAAACAAAACCGATTATTCCCCTCCTATGTGTTTGGGTTTTGCACCAGGGCTGAGCAGTGATAGACAGCAAAGACCCGTGCTGGAGTTCCACAGCCTGGCTGTGGGTCGTGGTCACGGATTGTGCCGTGGTGTGAAATGGTAACACTCATGGCACGCGGGAAAGAATAGTAGAATCATAAAATAGTAGAACCATACAATCTTTTTGCTTGGAAAAGAACTTCAAGATCATCAAGCCCAACCATTATCTAACATTACCAACAGGAAATATATCTGAAAATAAAATACAGTTGTGTCCTGCCATTTTCCCCTTTATTTCCATGCTTATTTCTTTAAGCAGGGCAATGTTCTGTCCCTGTTTCACAGTTGCAGCCTGTATACCTGCATGCACATTTTTATTTATAAAAGTAAACATATAAATGTTTACCATCTGGTGTTCAACCTGGTGTAGGCTTCCTGGAAAGAGTTTGAGAGTGAAAGAAGAATTAGAAATGAGGTTCAGTTCTCCTCAGCTTTCCTATAGCATATGTACATTTTGGGGGCTGTGGAGGTGCCTGGTCACGCTTCAGTCCTATGCAAAACTCCCTCAGTGGTGGCTTTTCTGCATTTGAGTGGTTCTGTCCTAGGACCGAGTTTAAAGTTTTGAAAGTGAAATGCTATTCCCTTCCTGAATCTTAAGTAGGCTTATTCAAGACCCATTGACTTTTATTATATGGTTTGAAGTTTTGGGGTTTGAGGTTTGTTTTTTTTTCCCCTGATATGGTGATTACTGGCTTACAGAATGAGTACTCTGCTGTGGAAAAATGTCCTCATAGAATTGGAGGTGCCAGACATACCAATGTTCATGGAAGGATAATAATTACTACTGATACTTGAGTGAACCACCAAGATGCTGATGTGCCAAAGCCTACCCTTTGCCAGTGGTTCTGATATTTTTTTTTCATTATTTATGACACTGTGATTTTAGGTCACATATTAAATCACGCAAGGATATTGCTGTGCCTATGCTGTACAACTGTGTGCATGCTGTACTGAAGTCCATGATGCATAGCACAATAGAAGATCAATGATTTTCTGAAGTCAGAACAGTTGCATTTGCTATTTTAGCTTTTCATGCTCCTTTTAATTTCCTGAAGGATCACCGTTCATCAGGGCACTTGTTCCTAATCCTTGTTTAATAGAAAAATATTGTTTCTCTTTTAGTTGGAGAGTTTGGGGGGGTCAGCTAGTGTACTAGCATGCAAAGCTTCAGTTTCATTGTACTAGGTACTGTGTTGTTAATAAAACTTTTGTCCCAACCTAATTACATTACAGTCCCACAAATAAATACTTTGCTATGCTTTCCATAGTGCTTGTCTTTGAACTAGAACAGTCCTGCAATCATAATATGAAATATTTTTCCATTTAAGTATATCACCTGCAGTTGGTCAATGTTCCTTAATGTAATTAAACCAAGAACTTGTTCTCTAGTATTAGTGTTACCAATGAGAGAAAGAAAATGCCCTCATTCCCAATTATTACTTGGCTTATATGTTTCTTGAATGTTTTGGCCTTCTTTACCTCAAAGATTTGGTTTGTGTTAACATAGTTTGAGTTCACCAATGATAGTCCAAATAAAACTGCACTATTATTTTGGTTAAATTTTGTCCATTGAAATTAACAGGAGCCCAGTTCTCCAAACACGCTTAAGATTTCATCCTTACAGAAATAAGTTCCTCATTCTTGACAATACATTTATTTTAGGCCCTTCTATCTTCAAGCTTAAAATGGTTCATCCCTGAATTTTCTGCCATCCCTGAGTTAGGAGCTGCTATAACTACAACAGAAGCAGTAGTTACTAGTTGCTAAGCTTCTGCTGCTTTGAAATGCCAGGTAGAAGATGGAGGAAGCACTCACGTATAGGTTGGATTGCAGCCCAGGTTTACATGTACATCATTTGGGCTACAGTTTGAAGCAGGTGTGCAGTTGGTTGTATTTCTTGTAAGCAAGTCCTTTTTGTTACAGTACAGTGAGAAATAAAGATTGCCACACTACATTATCTACATATCTTCTACAACATCTTCATAGATCTAGAAGCAGCATGGCATAGCAAGGCACAGGAAACTAGAGGGAAGCGTCAGGCAGTGCCTGTGGTCACTTTTGGGTGGTACCCTGCATTATGCAAACAAAGCTATCTGGTGTGGATTTTCAGGTTTTGGATGCTTATGCCTATGCCTAACATGCAACACAGGGCCGGTTTTTAAGAAGATTTTAATATCCAAAAATGTTGGCACTTTGCAACAATGTAACCCCTTGATAGCATTCTGGTGGCTGCTAGGAAGAGGAAACCAAGTTTCTGAGCTGTAAGAGAATCCACAGGAGACACAGAACCAGTGCCTCCTTATTCCTCTCTCGCATATTTATTAGAGATGTTGTGCTGGACCTCAGGAGCAGATGCAATTTGGCTGTCCCCAGACACATATGACCACCCAGAGACAATCGGCTTCTGAGAGATTTGATCCAAAGTAAAGAACTGGTAAGTGATGCTTCCAACAAAAGTTTCCTGAACATCTACATTTTATGGAAATGTAACACACCAATGCTTGGCAACTAATTTGAAAGGAAAAACATTACCACAGCCATTTCAAATCTAAATGAAGCACAACTAGATTTAAACAGCTTTAACAGATTTAATTTGTGGGCTGAAATTGCCTTTTTGTAGTTCAGAAAGCCCCAAGTAACTCTGGTTTTGCTGAGTTAGCTTTATGGGGTTTCAACTGGAAATATTTCCATGCAATATGGAACACATTTTGTAATCAAGGAAGCGATCATGGTTTTACATAACAATGTAGTGCCAGTAAAATATGGTTGAGGATAGATACAATTTCTGGACATAGGAACATATCTTCTGTTATCAGAGGATGGCTTACATAGTTGCGTTTCAACATTGCTAATCTGGTTTTAGAAGGATTTTTTAGATCACTCCATTGAACTGACTTTTGCAGGTGCTCAACAGCATGAACAGGAGTTGCACAGCTGTGTGCTTTGAAATCAGTGAGTTGATGGTGTATGTCCCACCAACACAGAGAAGGTGAGCAACTGATTTAACTTAAATTTTAGAGCAGTAGTATATAGATGGACATAGAAATTCCTGTGTAACGGTTTTCTTCTGCTCTTCCATTGCTAATGGGAAAGCTGGCAGTATTATCAACACTGGTGGCAGTTGTGCACAGAGATGCAGAGCATCGTGGCTGAACAACTGGAGATCTTTTAAGATAATATAAGTTTGTCTTAAACCTAATTGGACCAGAGTTGTTCCAGCTATAGGGTAAAGGGAGACCATGTAAGTTTTTTTCTTGAGCTCTATGGCATGGGCTGGAGGGAATTTCCACCCCACCCCCTCACCTCCTGCTATTTCTATATCCTTTTGTTCCTGTGGAAACCAACCTCATAACTTCATCTGAAATGGACTTGATGCGAGAAAGGTCATAAAGTTGTTCATTAAATTTCAAGTAAGAAATGCAGTCCCTTCTCAGCTTCAGAACTCATTTGGAGATCCTTGCTGACAGCTTAAATGTTCAATATATTTCCCAGCCTTGATGTGACACTGATGTAACAAATCAGTCTTTGTTTTGACCAAGCATTATGTAATAGTAAATGTTGTTTATAGTGCATCAGCCCTATAATAGGCAAGCCCGGAAAACTCAGAGGGCTGTGGTTCCTCGGGAAATTCTGTAAAGTGACTTTACAGGAAATGATGCAAAACGTATATCATTTAACAATGCGCTCTATTAATTTTCTAATGTGTATTCCTTATTAGCTTATATGCACCTCTCCTGTAAGAAAGACGCTCCTTTCTATTACCCGTTCCGTAACAGGCTATAATTCAGAAGTCGCAGCACAACATCACGTGGCCCATGCAAATTAGAAATAAACTGGAACCACGTCAGTCCCGGCCTGTGTTAGAAAACCCAGTGTCCATGACTGTGATAGTGCTGCGGTTTTGACCACCTGGGTGCTGTGCAATTTTATTAAGTGTTCTTGTGGTAGCTGCCAACTTTTTTACTTCAGGAGTGGGTAATGTCTATACACAACTTTGTTACTGGCGTGTTGTTTTAAGAAAGCCCAGTTACACATGTCAAATTACTATCAATAGCAAGGCTGTACTTTATTACTCAGAAACTTTGACCTTACCTGTTCTACTCTGACCTATTTTTTCCACCAACCACCTGTGCCTCCTTCCTGTCCACCTTTGTCTGCTATTCCATCCCTCTTTTAGTCAAGACTTGCTCTGAGTCCTGAAGCTGAGACCCCGGTAAGTTCATCTATCAGTGGTGCCCATTTTGTTTGTTTAAGCCTTGTATGAAATTTTTCCATTAATCCCAGAGAATCCAGACTGTTGTCGTGAGTAAGCTTGTACACGTTCAGAACTTTCTTTAATCATAAAAATAGCCACACTTGGACACGCTATGTGACACTGGGAAAGACTGATGCTATACTGTGTCCTTTGCTAAAGGTTATGTACCTGAAAATCATGAAGTTCTTGGGCTTTTGAGTTGGGTGGGGTTTGGTTTTGTTTTGTTTTGTTTGTTTTTGTTTTTGTTTTTTCTTTTTTTCTTTTTTCATTTCCTCATTTGTGCAGGTGATTTGTTTATGTGAGTGAATCAAATAGATTTTAAGGACAGGAGCAACCGAAATAACTATCAAGTTTTAACCTCGGGGTAACACTGGCAATAGGATTTTACCTGGTGATTCTAGCCAGGGAGGTAGATGTGCTTCTACCTCATTCTCCAAAGGAATTAGCTGGACCCAAAGACATTTTTATATATTGGAGCAGCGTTGAAGTGCTGTGAACGTTTTCAACAAATTCATTTTTCCACTGTAAAACCGATTAAGTTATACTAGCACTAGAAAGAAGCAGAAGCAGGCTCCGTCCTGCCCAGCCTGAGGGGGCGGAGGGCGGGAGGAGCCCTCTCCCCGCCGCCCG
>NW_008598594.1:0-282 GCF_000691845.1 Merops nubicus
AAAGAGGGAAGATTCAGACTAGATATAAGAAAAACTTTTTATTATGAGGGTGATGAAACACTGGGACGAGGCTCCGGGGAGCCCTCCCAGTCCTCCCACAAAAAACATGGGGATAAACTTTTTAGTAGGGCCTTCGGCAATAGGACAAGAGGTGATGGTTTAAAACTAAAAGAGGGAAGATTCAGACTAGATATAAGAAAAACTTTTTATTATGAGGGTGATGAAACACTGGTCCAGGTTGCCCTGAGAAGTGATCCAGAGATGCTCCATCCCTGGACACAT
>NW_008598594.1:329-3894 GCF_000691845.1 Merops nubicus
GGGTTGAACTGAACGGCTTTTAAAGGTCCCTTCTGATAGGATAAAGTGGGGAATGTCTTCACAGCAGGGGGGGGGCGGGAAAACACTACGTGGAGAGATACAAGAGATACCATCACCAGTGCTCCAAGGTGATAGTCTGGCCACTTTACATACAAAAAGAACCAGGCAAGAAGAACCTTAGGACTTGAATGAATTTAAACAAACCTAGATTATCTACCTCAAGAAATTTACATAGCCTAAACCTCTGAACTTTGGGAACTAGTACGCATGCGTAATGAACTTACACATAGTAACTTCTCCTCCCAGGGGAGGCATAAAATGAAGTTAATGAAACATATGATGTATGATGAGAAGGGGGGTCCATGTTGAGGGGGATATGCAGTAGGCGTACTGGGCAGTCTTTACACTCTGAGTACCTCAGCCAATGGGGAAAGGAGGAGGGAAACTTGCGGCCGGGAAATTAGGATAAAAAAGGGGGCTGCGTCCCCCAGCCAAACTGAGAGACCCCACCGGGATATGCCCGTGGACTCTCCCTTTATTTGAATAAAGTATATTTTAAAGGACTCCTCTGTCTCCTATTGGAACATTGACGTCTGGCAACGGCATTTTCCACACACTTCCAACCCAAACTATTACATCATAGAATCATTAAGGCTGCAAAAAGGCCTCTAAAATCATCAAGTCCAACCATCAACCCAACACTACCATGACCACTAAACTAGATATGATTATGTGAAACAAGATAAGCAAACATTAACAACAGCATGGGATAACTGAAGTCCTGAGAGGAATTTCTGTGGCAAAACTCATGGGCCAGCCAGCATTTCACCCAAACGGATATCTATAGCAGCAGGCTCAAAACCATGAAGTAAAATTGCAGCTCTTTTCAAGAAAAAGAGCATTACCAAGCTCCACAGTGGTAGCTGCAGTTCCACACTGAAGGTGAGCTGGGTCAACCAGGACTACAGAGCTGCTTTTTCAGGAACGAGCTCCCCAAGCCATCCCCAAGGCATGGGGATGAAGAAGGTCTTCTTCTTCTATACTCCACCAACAAAATGTCCATCATAAGAAAGAATATGAAACAGCAGAGTATTGTTGGGGCTAGTTCTGAACCAGCAAGTCCTGCTGCTTTCAATAAAGATCAATATTGATAAAAGGGTGGGGACCTTTCAGTGGTTGCCTATGTCAGTAACAAGAGAAATCGAGAAATTAAAGTTTTTACAAACATCCTCCAGGACTGGAGGAGAGCCTTAGCTCTTTTGGGGCATTTCTTTCCAGAATTCTCAGCCTTGCACCCTGAGGAAAAGAAACCCAGAAAACGCAGATTGCACCAAAAAGTGGCAATGCAGAGAATGTGATTTCCTTCTCAGTTACCCTCTAAGATGGGCTGGGGATGGTGCAGCTGAAAGAAGTCTTACAGCAAAGTTCACCTCCAGGGAGCTAGTTCCTATTCTGATCCCATCCCTAATGCTGGTTCCCATTGAGCTGTCCCACCAACTTCAGAGCTGGAAGAGAATTTCTCATGTTTCTTTAAACTGTTTTTTTTTTTTTTTTTTTTTTTGGTTGGTTGGTGCTTGTTGTTTTGGTTTGGGATTTTTTTTACTTTGGAAATCTGGTAAGAGACGGTGAAGCCATGGCGAGATTGGAAATTTCGATGCAAAGTGCCAGATCATTTTTTATATATCACTAGTACCTGGGATATTTTTGGCTTCATCTTCTGAACAACTTTAAAATGGCAAATTCATCTTTTCACAGATGTGCACATACAGGACAATTGTCACAGACTAAAAGTGCATATGGAAAGTGTGAAATATGTTCACTTGATTCGTGTCAAAATCATATTGAGGCGCCATGGTGAGGGGTGGTCTTATTTTTGTATAGCTATGGGGGTAGCGAAAAAGCAAGGTGATTAGTTTTGTTTCCATGTTTGTTGCCATTTGGTATGTGTTTTGGCTAGCTCGCATTGAATCTGTTAACGGCCACTTAATGTTAAACGAAGGGGAGTTTGTGGAACGCATGCGTGGAGCTCGAAGTAATTAAAACCAGGCGCCAAGGGGGGATTGTTGACTGCATTCCACGACCACCAGGTGGGAGCGAAGACGACCCCAAAAGGTGAAAAGAACACACTGCAAAGAAGACCTATTTTTTTGGAATTAATTTACATGGACCCACCTGTTAATGACTATGTATGAACCGGGACAATTAAAAGCCGAAGACAGGGATTGTATGTGTGCGCGTCTTGGTTGAGCAGACTCCCGGTGCACCCAGCGCTGTTTGCTTGCTTTTTGTTAATTTAATAAATATTAAATTTAATTGGAATTTTGTTTTATGCAAAATTATTTCTCACAGAAAGGACCAGAAAGCACCTACTATAAAGACTTAATGACAAAAGACTATTTAATTAAACATGAAACAACATTTCTCATCAACTGCAAAAGCAGAAACAATCTTGGCCAGTCCTTGAGGAAAACTGCAGGTATTCATAGACTCCTTCTCACCTCCCAGAAATACTCAAATGTCAAATCAGTGCTTCATGCCTTTCAGAGCCATTTCTAGCAATGCTGCAAAATAGCTCAAATTTAAAGATGTTCTGGTCAGTGGCAGCAGGATTTAAATTTGTTTTGTCTTGGAGCAAAAGAGCAGGAAAACGATCAGGCCCTTTTTGTGCACACTTGCTCTTTAAAGAAATCTATTTCATTATCACTTTTATTATCAAGCCAATCTTTCTTACCACAGAGTGCACCAGACACAGCTAAATTACCCACACTGTTTCCTTTCACAGTTTACAGCTGCACTATACATCTTCTTCTTATGTTTTGAAATATTTTTAAAATTATTTTTTAAAGATTTTTGAAGACACTCAAGTTGTAAAGCAGTGCCTTCTGTTGGTAAGGTGGCAGAGGGTTTGCCCTCCCCGAGGGACATGACCCAGCAAGGAGGTCAGGAGTAGTACCCCCTGACACACACATGCATGCAGAACAGTCATTCACCCTCCCTGCAAAAAAACAGGGAGAAACGGAGTTTAGAAGACAGGACAGAGGATGCTCAGCAGGTGCTGGGCATGGGCAAAGAAGAACACCCACCAGCCTTGTTCACCTGTGGCTGGCCCCTTTTGTCCCCTTACCCCTTCCTTTTTCGATTCCTCTACCTCTCCAAACCACCTTTATCTCTCCATCTTCCCCATCTTCGGCTCATCCCCTGAATATCCCGTAGTAGGTCTTGTGCAATCTGAAAATCCTCTTCCCTTGCATCCCACAATGTGTCCTGCCCTCCCCGAGGCAGTGGTCTCCTCAGTCTGTGAGGTGCTGAGGCTCCCCTGGGACAGCCCTGGGAGGGGCTGTGCCTCTGAAGGGTTATTTGGGCTCCCCCCTGCTGCCCTTGTGCCTCTGTTCTCCTTCATGTTTGTGACTATGGACCTCTGATGGGCTGGTAGCTCCTGTGAGGGCTTGGGAGCAGCCAGACATGGTATTTGTCAGGCTCCTCCACCCACCGTTGTTCCTCTGCCTTCCTTTGTGTGTGCAGAGAAGAGCCTTTTACCGCACTGATATAAGGAAACAAACGTAAA
>NW_008598595.1:0-4846 GCF_000691845.1 Merops nubicus
GAGGTGCCTCCTTCGGCTCCCCGGGATCCCTCCTGGGTGTTCTGGGGACTGACACGGGCACAGCACTGGGCCTCTTGTTTCGGGAGAGCATCAGGAGGGAGGGCAGAGCCCTTCCCTTCCCTTCCCTGCGGGTGTGGGACGGCACAAGGCAATGTGAGACTTTGAGAATGAATGCAGAGATGAGTGTCCAAACCCTGCAGGCTGGGAGCTCCTTGTGCTGTCTGGGCTGCTCTGCAGTGCTCCCTGGGCTGGGTCTCTCTGTGCAATGGTGGTGGCAGGTGCCCCACGCTGTCCAAGTCTCCTGATGGATATGGGATCAGTGCCTGGCACGGTGCCTGCAGCTTGGGCAGCCGAGCTGAGCTCTGCCAGGATCAGCCCGGTGCCCTGGTGTGAGCTGCCAGGGCCGTCCGTGGAGAGCAGAGCAGCCCCCACTGAGGTGACTCCCGGTCCCCCGTGCCCAGAGCAGCTTCCTCCTGCTGATCCCTGAAGGCTTTGGAGCTGTGGCTGCACGGAGCTCTCCCTCACAGCCCTTCTGGCAGGGGTGGGTGGGATGAGCCCTGTGGGTTTGGATTGCTCCCAGGGCAGCTGTACTGCGTCTGGAGGGGGATAAGCAAGTTTAGTTGTAGGATCTCTGATATGAGAAAGTCATTAATACGTGTGCTGGTGTTTGGAGGAGCAGAGTCACAAGAGGCATTCAAGCAGCTGGATTTTGCCCACAAAGGGCTGTGCAGCATTTTGACCTCACGGCTGAAGGAGGCATTTTCTCCCTTCTCATTTCTGATGCAGGTTAAAAGCAAAGAGAGGCAGATTGGGGGTGGAAGCTGCGTTCTCTCTTAAATATGAAATGTTAACACTCCCCAGAGTATGTCTCTGCAGCATAAAGTTTGGTATAAAACTCAGTGGGCTTTACACCAGGACCTGCCTTCAACCAGTGCTCAAACTTGTGCCCGTGTCCATGCCTGTCAGTGCTTTTTTTCCACTGGTTGCATATTTTAATACTAAACAGCATAATTTGACAGCGAGGAAGAGTCCTAGAGGCTAAATAAGCACACAGGAAGGTACAATGTTTGTTGGCACAAGGCGGCACGGGCACTGCCAGTCTCCCCCGTGCCACTGCAGCGGTGCCTGCTGCTCCCCAGGCAGCTGCTCAGGTCTTCAGAACAGCTCCAGGTTGATTCTCAAAACCAAAAAGATGCTGGGGAGGGATGAAGGGACTGGAGTAGGTCCCAGGATTAAATTCTGAACTTAGAAGTGGGGCTGAGGGGGTGAGCGGGGGTGAGATGAGCCCCAGCAATGCCCCGAGGGGGGAACCCCTCTGCTGGGAGCCCAGCAGGAGAGAGTTGGGCTGGGGCAGCCTGGAGAGGAGCAGGCTCCAGGGAGACCTTCTGGTTGGCCTTTCGGTGCTTAAAGGGGCCTGGCAGAAAGCTGGGGCAGGCTTCTGAGCAGGGGCTGTTGGGACAGGACAAGAGGGGATTGGTTTAAATTAAAAGGGGGAGATTAAGACTACAAAGAAGGAAGAAATTTTTTACAGTGAGGGTGCTGAGCCCCTGTCCCAGGCTGCCCAGAGAGGTGGTCGCTGCCCCATCCCTGGCACCATCCCAGGGGAGGTTGGCCGGGGCTCTGAGCACCCTGCTCTAGCTGGGGCTGTCCCTGCTCCCTGCAGGGGGTTGGACTAGGTGACCTTTAACAGTCTGTTGGAACCCAAACCAGTCGTGACTCAATGATTCTGTGCCTGGGGTGAGTGTCCTTCTCCTGGTCCAGTGCGCATGTGGTGGGGACAGTGACAGGAGCTCTGGTGCTGCAGGTCCATTGCAGCTGCTGGATGTGCTGCTGAGCACATGGAGAAGGTGGGGATGAAGCTGGTTGGTCTGTTTGGAAATGCAGATAGGTGTCTGCACTCGTGTCACTGTGTGGGCCCATGCTGCACCCATCCCTGGGGCACAGTGTGCACCTCCAGACGCCCATTGCAGTGGTGATGATGTTGTCTAGGAGAAGAACGAGGATGGGCAGTGGAGTGGAAGTCCTCCATGTGATGACTGGAGCAGGACTCAGCCTGGGAAAGCTGCAGCTGCTGGGGCAGGACGGGTGGTGGTTCACTTTGCCTTCCACCACAAAAATCAGGAGCATTAAATGGGGCTGACAGGCTGTGGCTTTGGAGTGAAACGCTGAACCAAGATTGAACGCTGTCTTCTCCTCCTGCAGGAAGTGTGGAGGGGAGGAGAAACAAACAAGGAGGATCCTATTGGGATTTTTAAGTGAGATTTTGCAAGTATACTGTTATTGGGACATGAAACATATTTTGTCACTTCTCACATTTTATAGGATTTTATAACAGGCAGGGTTTGGGGCTGCCCTGAACTCCACAATATGTGTTGGAGGGATCTGCTAAATCCCATCCTTCTCTCACTCTCTTCTTCCCCTTCCTGTAACCCAGTGCCATGGAGAAGATTTGTGCCACCCTCGTCGTGTCCTCTCCTTGCTCTGCCTGTGCCCGTTCTGGGTGCAGCTGTGGGGAGGGGAGCTGGGGGGTGCTGGGCTCTGACCGCCCGCCGTGTCTCTCTGCAGAAGTGTCTGCGGCTGAATCCAGACGTCCCCGTGTGGGTTTCCAAGCAGCGCATCCTCTGCACGCTGAACCACAGCCTGAAGGATGTCCTCAACTACGGGCTCTTCCAGCCGGCCTTCAACGGCCGGGCCGGCAAGTTCCTGGACGAGGAGCGGCTGCTGCGGGAGTACCCCCTGAACCCCGACACGCCTGTCCCCTACCTGGAGGTACCCAGCTTCTTGCTTCTTGTTTTTGCAAATGTGTGTGTGTCTATTTATACATACACAGCTCTATACACATACGTGTGTATATATATATCTGTACATGAGTATGTAGGACTTCTGTGATCCTTTCCACTGCAGTCTCTGTAGGCACCACAGATATTAATACCCCCTGTCCCCCTCCCCATTTTTTCCCCTTTCACTTCCAGGAGTGCAAGCATAGAAATTCGTGTGGGTGTATGTTTACTCATGGTGAACTCATTGAGGGAAAGCTGAGGCCAATGCCTCCGAGTTTTTGTTGTTCGTGACTCTGCTCAGGAGCTCCAGCACATCTGCCGTAGCCCCGTGAAGCAGCTTCCCTGTTCTCTGACCTTGTTGATCAAAATTTCTTCTTTTCTAGTGGTGCGTGACTGTCACAGGAGATTGCAGTAAGAGAGGGAAAACAGCCTCGTAGGTGCAGAGGGAAAACCATAGGCAGATTTTTCAATATGAGGCTGAAGGACTTGAGCTTGATATTTTATTTCATTTATGGCTGCTGTCGAGACTGGAACACAAGTGTGTGACCATCCCTGTGTGGACTCATTTGTGTGTTGAGCATGGAGGATAAGCTAGGCTATCTTCCACTCCACAAAAACTGACTACAGCAGAGATTAGCTGAGTGAACTGTGTATTTACACTCACTATAAGTTTTCCCTTGGCTTGGGGTGTAGGTGACCACATGTAGGTGTTTATTCCAAGATGACCTGCAGCATTTCTTGGGCTCCATTGCCTGTCACTGTGGACATCTCCACTGGCTGTAATGGGACTCCAGTTACCTGCACGTGGACTGCTAAATTTAGGGATCTTGTGCTATATTTTACCCACAAAGTCTCTTTAGAAAGCATTACGTGCTTAAGCTGCACGAGCTCTTATAAATGCAAGCGTGAATACTGTTATTATAACTAATCCTGACTAATTTGGAAAGAAAGTGCAGCACAATTTCTTAGCAAACTAACACTTAATGTCGACAAAAACATTTGGAACAACATTAAGAATGCTTGCAAATAAACCTATAAGGTAGTGAATTCCTTAATGTTCCTTAGACAGGCTTTACTGCTTTGCTTTTGTATAATTTAGCATTATGTCCACGCTTAAATGTCTTGGCACACACATCTAAATGCAGACTTGACATGGATATTTGTTGTGTGTCATTTTGATTCTTCATAACTTGATAAGAATGGTGGCTAAGCACTAGAGATTCCTCCTGGAAAACTGAAAAACTGGAATCTTTTTACAAGACATAAATCCTCTGCTGACACCACTGGGGTTTCTTGAACCTGGAAGACAAATGAACCCTCAGGGCTGCATGTGAAGGTAATCAGATAAATGAGGGGTTTTGCAAATTGACAGAAAAATGACGTTAAAAGGCAGGTGTCTGCAGTAGTTCCCTGGAGAGGGGATGCTGGCTCAGCTCTGTGCCAGGCAGAGCTGCAGGTACCCTGGATGCCTTTGCCGGGGTAAAATAGCAGGTGCCACGCAGGATGCTGGCGATCCAGCAGTGTGGTGGGGCCGACCTGCCCACCTGCTGAGGCCCAGGTACCCTCATGCCTGTTTGGGGGCATTGGCTATATCCCAGATTATCTTACTGGCTGCTATCTACAGTCAGGAGCTTATTGTGTCTGAGGCAGTTGTTTTGTTTGCGTGCCAAACGCACCCTTGTGTCCTCACCATTGCTCATCCTCACGCGTCAGGTGGCGCAGCTCGCGAATGGGAGCGAGGTTGGGAAGTTCTTGTGCCCATAGGGGCTCCCTGCCCACGTCTGCTCCGTGGGCGAGCTGTTGGAGCAGAGCCCTCGGGATGGCAGCAGCTTAGGGGCAGCTGCACGCTCCAGTCGCTTCCTCTGAAGTTTTGCAGCTCAGTTGTGAGCGGCTGGGTGTGCGGTGTCCAGCTGAACGCCGCTCAGACGGGGTTCCTGCCTTGCCCCGTGCCCAGCGTGCTTGGCACCGGCACCAAAGCTGCAGGAGCCCGGCCCCGCTCACACCCGGCCTGGCTGGGGCCCTGCCCTGGCACCCCCCACGGCGTGGGGCAGCTGGAGCCCGGCGGG
>NW_008598596.1:0-575 GCF_000691845.1 Merops nubicus
GCTTCTCTGGAGAAACTGCTTGGCAAGAGGCTGAGCAAAACCATCGACCGCGCCGTGCCCCTCCCCCACGCCGCTGCCTGCCCTTCCCCCACAGCACCCTGCACCCCATCCTCACACGGGGGGCAGGGGCACCCCCTTCCCTATGGGGGGCAGTGGGGCCTGGCCCCACCACGGGGCCCACAGTGGTGCCCAGAGGCTGCCCGCTGCCGCGGGGGGGCCACCTCCTGTGGGGCCCCCCACGAGCTCCAGGTGGGAGTGATACCATCTGGGGGGCACCGTATCCAAGGGCCCCCTGTGCGGGGTGCTGGGAGCAACAACATGCCAAGGGACCCCCACGTGGGGCGGGCGGCTGGGTGGGGGCCTCCCCCAGAAGACCCCCATGCTGGGGCGTCAGGGGTCACGGTGCCCTGTGCGCCCCCCACGCAGGGATTCTGGCGGCTGCCCATCTCCCCTTCCCGGCCCCCAAGGGCTTTCCCAGGTGAGTCGGAGGGGTCCCTGCAGGGACCTGAGGGTGGGTGCCGGGTCCAGGAGCAGTGTGGGCCCTGTCCTTGAGCGGGGGTTGCTTGGTATGCGGG
>NW_008598596.1:644-1128 GCF_000691845.1 Merops nubicus
CATCAATAAAAGCTAATTGATGGCACGGCCACTCCAAATCAGATTCCCCGTCCCCTGAATCGAATTGATGGCTCCGCGCCCCGCAGCCAGCCGCGGCAGAAATTGAATCTATTAAAGGAATAGGCTCCATTAGCCCGTCCCTTCTGTCTCGCAATCTCCCCGCCTCGGGGCTCCCCCGGCTCCGCTGGCTCCCCGTGCCACCCACACCAGCCAGAATGCTCAGGTGCCAAGAGACTTGGGTCCCAGTGAGGAAGGGCGTGGGGTGAGGGTGCCTGGGTGCCCTCAGTCGGTGGTACCATGCCCTACAAGGCAGCCCCAGGTGCCATGGGCGGGTGGGAGTTAAACCCTCAGAAACTGGGAAGGAAAAATTTATCACCGGGAACAGAAAATGATGCGAAATGGCAACAGGCAGCCCTGAGATGAAGAGGGGGATAAAGAGGCAGCGGGCTGTGCTGACAGCCAGGGAGACACGGCGGCGTGTTGG
>NW_008598596.1:1167-1624 GCF_000691845.1 Merops nubicus
GGTGTGGGGGGGGGAGTGGGGGCAACCCCGCCGCTCTGCCCAGCCCTGTGCCCTGGCTCAGGGCTGGGATGGGACCGTGGGTGTGCTGTGGCACCGAGACAAGCCTGGGCACCGGCCCCTGGCCCGTGGCGATCCCAGCAACATGCAAGGAAGCTCCTGGCACCAGGTCCCCCAGCCAGCCACATGGTCAGGGTCCCCCCACCCAGCTACTCTGGGATGGGGTCCCCAGCATGCCCCGACACCCCTCACCACCTCAGGGTGAGGATGGTCTCAGGCACCTACAGTCATCCTTGGGGGCAACCCCAGGATGCACGAGGTGGGACGTGGGTCCCAGCAGCCCCCCCAGAAGGCTGGAAGGAAGGAGCACAGCCCTCCCCTCCCAGGTGGTGGGGCCTGTCCCTGCCAGTCTCCCATGGGCACAGGGCAGTGGCTGCAGCCCGCACCCAAGAGCGGCCGC
>NW_008598596.1:1659-1988 GCF_000691845.1 Merops nubicus
TCACCAGGCCGAAGGGACACGCCGAGCCAGGGGACGTGTGCTGAGCCCTGAGGAGTGTGGCATCAGGTGAGCTGGGCACCAGGCACGATGCACCGAGCACCAGGCACTGGCTGCAGGTTCCCCAGCACCCCGGGGCAGTGCCACAGTGCCCGTCACCAGCCTAGGTGCTGCTCCCACACCACCCAGCGGTCGTGGACACATGGCGAGATGCCACCCCAGCATGATGCCACTCTGGGGTGTTGCCACCCCAGCTGGGCAGCTCTGCACTGGTGCTCAGCACCGGCTGCACGGGGCCAGAGCGAGCTGTTCCCCCAGCAGCCGCCTGATGA
>NW_008598597.1:0-1555 GCF_000691845.1 Merops nubicus
GGCTACGGGGGCTGGGGGGTTAGCGGGGTCCCGCTGCGGCCTCGACGGCTGCAGCCCCAGCAAGAAAAATCCCGGGGACACAGGGAGGAATAAAGTTATTGAGGTTTTGTGGCGGGGTTTTTTTTTCTTCTTTTTTTAAATCTAAAAAAGCGGTTTTGATGATTTTCTTGTTGTCCGAAGGTGCTTCCCCGCCCGTTCACAAATTTGCCCAAACTGAAAGCGGTGGCAGGGCTGAGATGTAGATGGTTACGTGAGGAAAAACAAAGTCTCTGCACTGGGGTCGTTTGGAGTAAAAAACGAATTAGTATCGAGGTGATAACGGGACGGTAACGACTCCACCACGCGGAGTCTTTGGGGCTGATTTTAGGATGGGGTTTTGAATGCACCTAAAATGCGAGTAACTTCTGGTTATTATTCTTCTGACTTCTGGCTTATATTCGTCCATGTCAGGATAAAAAATATTCAGGAGTCTAAATGACGTCCACTCCCAAATTCAATAAAATTAAACCAAATCCCTGGCAATTTAAGAGCCCGATCCTGCAACGGGTTTCACCGCTTGTTTGGATGCTTTAGGAAAACCCGTGAGGTAGAAAGCAGCTCTGAGCAGTTGCCAGATTTTGTTTCTTTTGCCTGATCCTGCTGTAGGTGCTTGTACACAAACAAAATCCCGGCTGTAATTGCTGCCTGCTCCAAGAAAACATATTTTCCTGGAGCCCAGGACAGTTTTCTCCATCCTTCTCTTTGCAAGGACTGCTCAGTCCTGCAAAAAACCGCGGCTAATTTCTCTGGCCGATCTTGAATATTCACTATGAAGCCGAAGGAATGAAGCGGCTCATTCCTCCTTCGTCTTTCAAGGTTGTTTGAAAGCTTTGATTTCAAGCCCAGGGGGGTGGGAAGGGAGCTCTCCGCACCCCTTTTGAAGAGGCAGGGAGGAAATCAGAAATGAAACATCTTCCCTCCGAGATGGAGAAAGTCCTGCGAAAACTCCGCAGACACTCAGCCCAGCCCGGGAGCTCTCCCTGGCACAAGGCACGGCCGTGGGAGAGCTCTCGGAGTGGGAGAGATTCGGCTTTTCAATCACAGGGAAAAGAAAGAAAGAAAGAGAAGCGCTTTCTGCCCTGAAAACAAGGATCTCGCCTCCTTTTCCAAAGGAAAAACAACCTAAAAAAATGACGCTTTTTGCTCTTGTGCTGCAGCCGTTCGCATTCACCTCCCGAGCTGCTCTGAGCTCGCAGGGATCCCGATGGAGGGTTTTTAATCCCGAGCCTAACGGTAGCCGGGCTTTGCCCAAGGCCAGGCAGCTCCTTCCCCGCCTCTGCCAAGAAATCGGGTGCCTCGCTGATACGACCCGCAAACCGCTTTTTTTCCCCCAAAACCCCAAAGTTTCACTGACTCTCTCTAACGTGTCCCCCGCCCTGCTATACGGCATCACACCCAACTCCAGCGCCACCGTTAAACCCGGGTTTGCTGGGGAGTCATTTCGGGCTCGATTTAGGGGGGATTTCTCCTTTTTTTTTTTTTTTTTTTTTAGGGGGGGGAATACTTTTTCTCTCCC
>NW_008598597.1:1601-2310 GCF_000691845.1 Merops nubicus
CGATGCGGTTCCAAGCCCCAGCCCGAAAAATGAGGAGCCGTAAACCGAGACTAGAAGAAAGTTGTCGGCAGGGACGTAGGAACCACAAACACATATTTTTTTTATTTTTTTTCCACCCCCCCCTTAACCATACAATGTGGAAACTCTTAAAGGGCGCTATCTGTAGACATCTTGCAATCACTGGTCTTCCTTGTCATCTGAAGGAGAAAGGGGAAAATATATTAAGTGAAGACACACTTTAAAATTACTTATACATTTTAAACATGCTGGCAAAGGGAACTGCCTGATAAACTCTTGCCCAGATTTCCTTTTTCTGGGGTAAATTATTTCAAGTTGTTACACAAATATCTCCCTCCTCCTCTCTCCTTCTCTCCCCCCTCTCCCCCACGCTCCGTGAGGTTTAATTCCAACGAAAACAAGCTCCTGCATCCCCGCAAACAGTCCGGGCTTGGGGCAAGGGTAGGGCCGTTGCCGTAGCCCCGATTTGGGTGCAAACACCCACCTCAGCCGCTTTTAGAGGTGGTGGTGGAGTGGGAAAGGAGAATGAGTCTTTAAATTGGTTAAAAGGGTTACTAGCCAGCCGGCAACACCGCCTGGTTTGGCAGCCAGGTGGGAGCGGAGCTGGTCCCGCTACGCTTGGGCCGGTTCCCCCGGAGCCAAAATCACCCCAAAACAGTCGGGGCAGCAAATTATTTCCCCCCCAAACGAA
>NW_008598598.1:0-4823 GCF_000691845.1 Merops nubicus
CCGCTGTCGTCGGCCGCTTAATGGTGGTGTCAGGTTCTCCAAAAGGTACTACAGGGCAGCCCGCATTTTGTGTGGTGTTTGAGAGGAGGGCGCTAGCCGGCTGCTCCTTCCTAAGGCATGCATCTTCAAGGTGAAGGTGAGACGTGGAGTCTTCTTCGAAAGACGTGTTCCATGAATAGAATGTGTGGCTTCCACTACTAAGCTTTATAATTTTTTATTTATGGACCTCGCCCGCCCCATACAGCGGACGAATAAATACATACGGGCAGAGCGCAGCCGTGTGCTGGAACTCCATAGTTGCATTTATGTGACTGTGGTAGCTCGCTCTCCACATGCACCCACCCATGAGGAAAAGAAGAGGACGCTTGTTCCTGGTCCAGACATGAGGGTGGAGGAGTGCCTTCAAAGGTGGTATTTCTCCCGGGGTAAATAGAACTGCAGTAAGTTTTAAGTGTATCAGAGAGGTGGTGCAGGAAGCAACAGAATAGAATTGGTTTTTTAATACCTTGTATGTTCCTTTTATTACTGTGAAGGTAATGTGTGTCTAGAAATATATTGTACTGTCCTTGTTTCTGCTTCTCCTTTGCCTTGTTCTAGGTAGTCAAGCCACATACTCCGTTAATTAAGTTCCCAGACAGAAAAAGTAGTCCCAGACCTAAAAGTAAGTTTTTCATCTGTAGAAACAACTTGCATCACATTTCTTTGTGTTATTACATAAGAACCAGCATACATATTTTTTCTGTTTCAACTGTGCAACTCAACTGATTTTCAGCAGAGTTTTCAAAATATATTTGGTCTAGTTGGAGGCAGCTCTTTGACTTTTCAGACACTATAATGCTGTGGGAATACACCTAATACGCTCATGTCTTTATTTCTTGGTCAAGGCATATTCACTAATTTTTCCAGTGTTGTTTTTCTACTTCTTATGTAAAGTCTCATCTTTCCAAATACTAGTATTTCCCTGAAATGATTGTGCCCAAGTCAGTTTGAAGAAGCTTTAGATAGTTGTTAATATTTACAGAAATATTGTTGCATTTTCCTTCTCTGTTCTTAGTTGGAGTGTGCAATGTCTGTGGTATTTAAAACCATTATTATATATGGGGGAGGTGTCCCACTGTATGTTTTAAGAAGTATTTCCTTATGCTGCCAATTAATGCTGAGAAATTTATTTAAGTGCAAAATTTGACTTTTTTTTTTATACTTGTATTTATGTTGATCTTTATAGGATTCACAATACTGTTACATTTAAACCTCAAAGCTGTATTAGTGATATGTTGTTTTAACGTTCATTTTGAATCAACAAAGCACTTGAAACTAATGTAGGAGACATCTTAAGAAGCTCTGTTACATTATTCTCTAGAAATGATACCATACCATGTTATTTGCCACAGCTTTATCACATTTGCGAATGAGCTTTAAGTTTATTTTATCCACTAACATCTCAAAGTACCTACAGTGCACATAAGTGCCATTTCTGACTTACCTGTGAACTGTTCAAGAACTATTTTCTTCACTAACTTCGTGTCAGAATTCTGTGTGTTTTGCAGCATTCAGCTAAACACACCACCTCTCGTGCCAGTGAAAGCTTTGCTTTCTGAAAGGCTTGGAAATGTGTTTATCTTGTTTATCGCTGCATCAGGTTTTTGTGACTGTATCTTTTAAGGATGTTACTTTTCTACCTTAACTGGGTACTGTCATCTCATTAGCAAGTTGGAATCTGCCTCATCTGGCTTGAATGCTGTAGTAGTAATTGCTTCACTGTAGCTGCTTGCTGCTTCTATGTAATCAAGCAGAGCTCTGCAGATGAAGACTAAACTTTTCGGGACGTGGTTCTTGAAAGGCTGTCTGTCACAGTTTAGGGTCAGGGCTGCCCGCAGACCTGTAACAAACACTCTCTGTTAACCCCTATTCACCCCCAAAGGGGAGGAAAAAGGGAATAAAGGAGAGAGACTTAGTGATTAGAAAAGTAAAATACAAATATATACAAAACCAGTGTCAAACCCAACTTCCCTCCACCTCCACCACCTATGCCAATAGGTCACTGTCACCCCTGATGCTGGGGAGCTGGCCCTGGGGAAAAGTCCCAGGCTGGACTCAGCAGCAGCTGGGTTACAGGAGCTGGATTCCGGAACTCAGTTCAGGAACTCACAGCTCAGGATCAAAAGCAGAATAGATGGAGTCCTCCTCAGAGGCTGGCCATGGAATAAGGAGCAAAAGAGAGGAAGGGGCTTGACCCTCATGATCTCTCAACTTTATACTGAATATGAGAGATATGGGATGGAATACCCCACTGGTCAGCTTAGGGTCCACTGTCCTGTCCTATCCTCCCTGCGTGTGTGTCCTTTACTTTCTGCAGCCCTCCATGTGGTATAGAAGCTTTAGCTGTGACCTTGGTCGGCACAACACCCCTGGGTGGTAGCTCTGAGTGTTATCCCTGCTAGAAGCAGACACTGACATGGCATTGTTGTAGTGTGTGACAGCTGTGAGCTTTTTGCTTCCTGTAAGCCTCTGCCTCTTTTTCACTTCTCTTCACAGCTGCAGTGGACAAAAGGCATAATCTCCATGGATCTTGGTGATTTACCTTCATTATCTTACCACATAATTGGATACATACACACAGATGATACTTTATGGTTTTTTTTCTGTAACTACAGCCTCTTGGTGAGGCTTTTTAGGAAATATTCTGATTTACCTTATGTTTTCACATCCATATTTCTGCCACTCAAACATGATTTCTTTCGTTGTCAGATTCTTTTTGCTATGCTCTTGCTATATTTCATAATAAAAGCAATTGTGAGAAGTAGGGTGTCTTAATTCTTTTAACTGTTACAGTGAAGAAAATTGTCAATAACAGGTAGCTTTTACTGATTGCTCATTAATTAATTTTACAGTCTTGTTAAGCCTCTGTAAATGGTTTTGTGCTCTGGGTTTCAGTGCAGGAATCGCTACAAGGAAGCCTGCCATCTCCCCATGCTCCAGCAGCACAGGAGTCTGTAGGAGGCGGATCATCAGCCTTCCAGAACGTTTCACTTCTTAGTAGAGCACAAGGTACACCAGACACTTCTGAATTAGCAAGAACCTTACCTCAGAAATACAGAAGGAAACTTATGTCAGAGGAAGAGATCGAATACATTCAGGTAAGATTCCTTTACTGCTGTGTATTGTCTGTGTTTTCCAAGCGTTTACCCGATTTCTGCGCCTTCAAAGGTTCAAATCATTGTAATCCTTGGTAAGGGTGCACTCCCAGGCTTCATACCTTTGAGGCACAATACCCAAGCTACGAATTCTCAATATAGAAGGTATTAACTAATTTGTAACTGCTGGGAATTGGTGGCTTGTGGTATTGCTGAGTAGAGAGATACATACATAAAACCAGCGTGCAGATGGCTGGTGATAGGCAGAGCCTGTGTTCAACACTGTCGCTGGCTGTTCTGCCACAGCTGCTGAAAGTATGATTTGAACCTGCTGGACAGGATCACAGGCATCTGCTCATACACAAGAGCAGGCTGTTACCAGCTGGTTGAAGTCCAAAACATTTCTTGAACTAGTTTTTATATTACATTTATGAGTAACTTAGCTCTTATATTTCTAGTAGTGGAAACATTTTATAAACCTTGATATGAATATTTTCTACAGTGTTTTCAAATACAGTATGAAAAAGCGTACATGGAAAGGAAGGAAAACCTGCTTTTGTTCTGTAACAGTTTAATCTGTAAAAACTGATGCTTGAAAATGGGGAATGCATAAGATTTGAAGAACTTGTGAGATGGGTGTAAGTTTGAAATCAAGACACCTGTGTAGCTTTGTTAAATGATAAGGACACTTACAGTGTAATCGTGTTAGTAGAGGAAATCCATCTCCTGCGTGTCAGTGGGTAGGGTATTTGAATTAAAAATAGAAGTAGTTATTTCCCATATTAATACATTTCTTGGCATCTAGCATAAATGTTCTAACGGTGAGGTAAGTTGTAAAATAATTTTGTTTTGAGAATAATTACTTGAATACCTTTCTGATTTCTTGTAAGGGTTGTAATGGCTCGCCTTGGCTTTGTTTTTATTTTGCACTTGGAATTCAGGCAGTGAAAATAATTCTAAAATTTGTTTTCACTACTGTGGTGTTTGTCAGATCTCTCTCAAGTAAGCATCAGGTTTCCTCAGGGCAGCAGTGGAAGCAGCTGCAATTGGAGGTTGCAGGTGTTAATCTTCCTGTATTCTCCCCTGAAGAAAGTGGAGCTGTTAGTGGCAGATGCTTGACACTGTATGTGTTCTCACATAGGTGAAAAATCAATGTAAATCAGAAATTAAAACTAGACCTCTATTAGTCTATAACAGTGCAAAAGAAGATTTGATCTCCACTTCCCTTTTTTTTTTTTTTTTTTTTTAAAAAATTTTTGCTCCCCTCCCCTTTTTTTTTTTTTTTTTTTTTTTTTTTTTCCCCAGCGGAATACATTTAGCTGTCTGCTTTTCTTTTGCAGCGTGGAGGTCCAGAATAAGTGTGGAAGATGATACACTGTTTGGCCGCTGTTGAAGGATGAAGTATTGCATTCACAATAAAGGCACTTCCTTAATATTAAAAATTACTGTATACTAATAGCTTTAATAAAAACCCACATGGAGGATAAGGGGATTGACAGAACACACTATAGAGTAATTCACAATAGGCAAGAATTTTCTGTTGATGGCTAACTAGCAACTGAGTATGTTTGATGTCTGCACCATTAAAATATTTTTCTAATTAGCCATTTACAAACTTGGCAATCTAACGGAGTCGTTTTATTTTTCTGCGTAGGCAGTCGGGCTGTTTCTCCGGAAATGACCTCTCGG
>NW_008598599.1:0-882 GCF_000691845.1 Merops nubicus
GGCATCCCAACTGGGGTAGCTCTCACTCCTTACCAGATGCTCTGCCCTTCCCGTGTCACCAACACAGGGATGGTGTGGGCACTGCACCAAAGGGAATTTCAGGGTGTTACACTCCCAGGAGCGTGCATCACCACCGGCTGTGCCCACTGCTATGTGTGGCAGGATAAGGGCGAGGCCACAGTGTTTAATTGCCACTGGATGGGATGGGAGCACCTGCAGGACGTTTGTGAGGCTCTCTGCAGACACACTTCAGGCTGGTCAGGGCATGCTGGCCGTGGGACACGCTCCCGAGAGGCACGCAGAGGTGGTGGTGTCAGCCAGAGCCGCCCCTGCACCACGAGCGTGGCCCTGCTACTCACCTGCGCAATTCCCCCGACCATCTTCTCCTTCACCACCACCGTTTCGTCATGGTCCTGGAAGGCAGCTGCCTTCTGCGCTGCCTTCACCAGATTGTCCGAAGCTCTCTTTACTGCATTACCGGCAGCCTGCAGCAGGGAAGGGGGGGAGTGTCAGTGCAAGTCACAGCCCAAGGGTATGACTGCTGCCTGGGGGGGTGAGAGAACCCCTGCCCCAGGCCGTGCTGGCAGGCAGGAGAGGCAGCCAGGCGTGCTGGGAGCTCCAAGCAGGGATTCCTTTACATGGCTCACTGCCTTGCCACCAGCTCATGACCATTTCAGGCACTGCTGTTCCCAGCTGGCTGCTCCTGTCTGAGCCATGGGACAAGGCCTGGGGGCACTCCCGCTGACCCTCCCCAACCCATCCTGGGATGCCATGCTAACCCCCCACTGCATGGGCATTAACCTCTTGCATGCCATGGCCTCTGAGGATTCAGGGTGCTACAAAACACGCTCCCCAAACATTAACCTCTCCAATGCCAGTGAT
>NW_008598599.1:959-4762 GCF_000691845.1 Merops nubicus
TCACTCACATACCTGGCACTCAGCTAGCAGCAAAGTCCAAACAACCTGGAGCCTGTGGTCCAATGAGCTCCCCACAACAGAACAGGTAAGGAGCATGAGGCCTGGGGAGCCCCACATGCCCTCACCCTGCTCCTGCTCGCCTCTCTAGCAGCTGGGAGGAGGCAGCTGGGGATGGAGAGGCAGCCTGGGACTCACCTGGAGCCGCTTCATGGCCTCCGAGTCGTGGTCAGCCTTCACCTTACAGGCCACCAGGAGCTGTGCTGTGGAGGCAGCCACCTGCTTGGCGGATGAGATGAGCTTCTCCTCGCTGGCGTGGCCCTGCACGGCTGCGTTGGCAGCTTCACACAGGTTGTTGGTGGCAGCAGCCACCATGCGTGCCTGCAGTGAGAGCAGCTGTCAGGGCAGCCACAGGAGCCTCCTCTGGGGAAGGTACACCCCAGCTGGCCCAAGGAGGCTGTGGGCTACAAGATGGTGACAGCCAGCTTCCACGCCCTGTCTCAGCTGGTGGGAAGAGGGAGCAAGAAGCATGGCTGCTTCTTCTACCAAGAAGAAGTGCAACAGAGAAATACATGCTCATCTTTGAAACAGGACCCAGGAGGTGTGTGTCCTCCCCCCCTCATCCCCTGAACAGGATCTTGATACTCACGGCTGAAATGAGTCCCTGGGACCACTGTCCATCATCCACTGCATTGGCGGGGGGTGGGCCCACCTGTGAGGAAGGAGAGGAGGAGGAGTTAGCCTCACTGCTCTGCACACCCCTTGCCACACGGCACGAGGGCTACAAGCAGCCCTGGTGGAAGAGAGAACCCACCACAGCCCTGTATTTTCTTCTTTCTTTCCCTCTTCCAGCCTTACCTTTCCTTGGGCCACTAACTCTCGCTGGGCTGCTGAAGCCGCCTTCACCAGGGCGCTCGTGGCCGCAGCAATGGATTTGGCAGCTTCCAGGATCTGCTCCTCAAAGTTCAGGCTCTCGTCTGCTTGCTGCAGGCAAAAGCAGGCAGTGATTTCCCAGGTAGGGGTGCTGGGGCAGATGGAGCAGGGGAGGACGATGGCTGAAGGGGGCTTTGGGGGCATACATAAATCTAGACTAAGGGCTGTGGGGTGCAGGAGGGTGCAGGCTGTCCAAGGAAGGTCCAACTAGGAATGTGGGAGGCAGTGGGAGTGCAGGAAGAGGGACTGACTATTGTGTGAGGCTTCACACCTGGCTGCAGCACAGGTAGGAGAACCCCAGCCCACCCCACACTGAGCACAAGGGTCAGCCAAGGCTCAGCACAACTACCTTGGGCTTGGCTCTTGGTTTCAGCTGCTCCAGCTTCTTGGCTGCAGCCTCAATGGCAGCTGCTGCCCCCAGCAGCTCGTTCTCAGCAATGACGGTGGGGTCTTCTGGGTCAACCCACTCCGTCCCTAGAAAAGCCGAAGCAAGACAGGTTAAATCTGTGCGTGACCTGATTTCTGACTTGCTTCACCTCCTTCATTACCTGCTGAGCCCTCCAACCTAATCCCAGCCCTCAGTCCTGCCTTGCTGAGCAGGACCTTTCCTTACCTTTCATGGCCTCAGCTGCCTGGATGAGCTCAGTGACAGAGCTGGCCACACGCTTGGAGTAACCTGCGAGCTGCTGCTTCAGCTCGTGAGTCGGCTTCTGCAGGATCTGTGGGGCAGGAGCAGAAGTGACCACCGTGGAAAAGGGGGGCCTCACAGGTCTATTTGGGGTGCGCTCCCCAGGGAGGGATGGTAGGATCCTCCAGCTCCCCCCCGCATATGCACACATCAGGCATTGTCTGTGATGCTTTCTGGAGTGACCCTGGCTGGTCTCCTCCTGCCTGAGGATGGGATGAGTCTCCCCCAGACCTTCTTTATCTGCAGCCTCTGGGATGTCTCACAGACAAAAGACCCTCAGCACAACCCTTCCTGCACTCAGCAGCTAGCCCCTGCAGCACTTCTCCCCCACTCCAAAGCATTTCAAGCTTTCAGGAAGCACTTTCCTCTCACTGTCCTCATTTTGGAGATTTGCCTGCAAACACAAGCTGGGCAAAGGGAGAGACCCTGGAGCCATGTCCCAGCCTAGGACGGCTGGCCTCAACAGGGACAAGGTGGCAGGCAGAGCCACGAGTGTTGCTGACAGGGGCGGGGACACGCAGACACATGCACACACCACAGCACACGCGTGTGCACAGAGCACCCGTACACGCCAGCAACGCTGCCCGCTGCCTGGCCTGCAGCCCCCCAGCGGAGCCCGTGTGAGTACACACACATGGCCCCCGGGACCCGCAAGTGCCACCCCAGCACTGGGCTGGGCACGCAGACACACCGTGAGCCAGGCTCATGCTGAGGTTAGACACCAACAGGCACCCCAAGGTTGCCTTACTCACCGGCTGACAGGGAGAGAGGGAGAAGAGAGAGAAGACAGCAGTGAACGCCCCGGCTGGGACACGCGGGTGCTGGGGTTGGGGGGCACGGGGAGGGCAGGGGAAGGTGGGTGTTCTCCAGTGAGGGGTGAAGGGCAGCCAAGAGGAGAGGTGGGAACGAAGGATCAGAGGTCCCAGATGGGGAGCTGTGCTGCCGTCATTAGCTCACAGTTCAGCCTGGCAGGGCTGGGGGAGCCAGGGCACCTGGATGAGGCTCCCATGGCCGGAGGACCCCCAAAAAAAGAGCCACCCTCCTCCTGACCCCCTTTACAGCATATTTCTGCCCCCACCGAACTGCTTCACAGCAGTTTTCAGCCAGAAGATCTCTCTGCTTTTGGAGGAAGAGACCTATCGTTACCAAATACCAAGTCCTTGTGGAGGTTCAAATTCCTTCCCCTCCCCAGTGAAATATGCAGCCTTTCCCACCCCTCTGCCGGGAGCCACTGTTTCCATGCCGAGGCAAACAACCCTCCTTCTCTAACTCCAGCCACGCTTGTTCACGCTCCCAGCAAGGCACTGGTTCCCACAGGGACCCAGCAACGGACTTACTGCTGCTGCTGGGCAGCGAGGCAGCATCACATCCGCCCCTCCCCTCCCACTCCCCTACATCCTTCCTGCTCGTGGCTTCCCAGGAACCTGCTGCTCTCTGAAAAATGGGACCCATGTGCCTTGTTCCCACCTTCGCAGGCCAGAGTGCTGCAGAGGATGAGGGGGTTGGTGGTCAGGGCTTTATCCTGGACTTGTGTGTGGCCATCCCGGAAAAGTCACCAGAGCTGTACGTGGCTCGAAGTCCCCAAGCTGATGGCACACAGGGGTGGCTGGTTTGCCCTCATAAGTGCATCCAGACTAAATGCCACATTATTAAGTCTGCTATCTGTTCAGACAACGTGTTTTAAACAACTAAATGGTCTCTACCTGGATCTGAAGGCACCCTGGAGGGAATGACCTTGCTAAGATGCACCTCCAGTGTACATTTCATGGGAGGTAATAGACGTCACATGGCAGCTGAACAGTTACAGCCAAAACACAGCGGAATAGCGTGTTCCTGAAGTAGCCTGACCTCGGGCACTGCCACACTAAGTCATTAGCCCAATCATCTGTTAACAACAGGTCAGCCAGAGAATTTCTCAGCACTCCAGCCTTGGCTGCCGTGACTTACGTGTGGCTAAAGCATCTTCCAGACAGTCATTTGATCTAGATGCAGAGGTTGGAAAACTCACTGCTCCCCTTGGAACTGTACCCCAGTGGCTACCTCCTTTGGATAAAATCACCCTTTGACTTTCCCTTCACCCAGCTTTCAATTTCTAGCTGCTGATTCCTGCCTACCTCCTCTTGAGGCTGACAGTACTGATTACTCTCTGCCTGAAACCACAGTCCAAGCTTCACTGCCTTATATC
>NW_008598599.1:4793-8036 GCF_000691845.1 Merops nubicus
ACTGTCACAAAGCCCTTCTAACCAGCTTAGTGAAACCTTGCCACAGAGCTGACTCGCCCTCAATCTCTGACCTGCTCCCATCTGGAAGGCTCTCACAGCTCTGAAAACTGCTGGGTCTGCACATCCCTCCAGCACCCCTCACTCTCCTTTAAAATCTTGCCAGTAATTTGAAACTCTGAACGGACCCTGCTATTGTTCTATTGCTCTCTGGTTTTACTTTGGTTCTTGTGAACTATGCTTATCTTGTAGGACAGCTAATTAAAGCAGCCAGCTGAAGTCCCTGTGAGGACTCAAATTGAGTAAGGTAAGATTGACAAAGTGCAGCTGGTGCCTGCAGTCATCACATCAGGGACTGTGGGCCGTGCCCACTTCCCACTCTCCTCTGAGCTTAACGAGCCCTGTTTGCACACTGCCTGCAGTCTCTCACTCCCACCACTTTCACGGGAATTTGATGAAGGATTTTGCTCCCATGTTGTTGAATTCCCAGCCTCTATCTTTTTACATCCAGTTAATCTCAATCTGTTAGCCAAACACCTTTCTTCATAGCCTGTTCCTCTCTGACACCTTTCCACCGCAGGGGGTCGGACACAAGCTGTGCCTGCACAGGCAGTGAAGGGGGTTGTGCAAAGACCTCAGTGAGAGAAGATGCAGTGCCCAGAGAACCAAGGGGATTTGAGGACCACTCTGGCACCCATGGGAAGCCTCTGCCCCCCCTGGGATACAGAGCAAGAACACTCACCACCAGGACGTGCTCCAGCAGCTCCAGATAGCCATCAGCACACTCTTTGCCAAAGCGCAGCGCCCGCTGCCGCACATCCCCGCTCACTTCTGGGTGGTAGGCAGCTTCCTGAAACCCAGAGACAGGGAAACCCGGATTCACACCCAGCACCATGCCTGCTGGCACCCACAGCCACCCACAAATCCGTGCTAGATCCACGTGCCCTGCCCGCCCCACCTTGCAGG
This sequence comes from Merops nubicus, assembly GCF_000691845.1. Lineage (NCBI taxonomy): Eukaryota > Metazoa > Chordata > Aves > Coraciiformes > Meropidae > Merops > Merops nubicus. The sequence goes on from NW_008598599.1 coordinate 5,757, forward strand.
CACGCAGCATATCCGCGATGGCGCGGCGGCTCAGGTTGGCCGTGGCGATGACATCCTCCTGCCGACACGAGTTCCCAGCGGCCACCGCTTTGGCCGTGGCCATTGTGATGCCTTTCGTCATACGAATGAAGTCCTCTGGGGTGGAGACCTTGGCAGGAGGCACTGGGGAGGAGAAGACCTGCGGGGCGAGAGGTGGCGGTGAGGCCGTGCAGCGGCGAGCGGGGCGGCAGCGGCGGCACCGTGGCTGCACTTACTGCCAGCTCTTGGCGTATGTGCTCTATTGTGGCCTCTAGCGCCCGCGTCCCCTTCGTGGCCTCGTCCTCCACGGCCTTCACTGTCTTCAGCAAGGATGTGACATTTGTCACCATCACCTGTGGAAGGGACAAGAGAGACAGGTGAGGCTCCACCCAAGTTCTGGGCTGCTGCTGGAACCTGCCCCCCTCCTGTGGTTTGGCACAAAATGGCCCTGTCCCCATGCTCCACTCACACCTCCTCATCTTGTTCTCCCTCTTCCTTCTCTGCATGTTGTGCTCCACCTTTTATGTGCCCTTTCCTCAACCCCCTTACTCTGACTGCCCCGCAGTTGTCCTCTTGCCCCTAGACAGGCAGAGAAGCCAACCTGTTCTTTCTCCAGCCACCCCTGCCCCATCCATTCCGTCCCATTGCACCCAGCTCAGACCTTTGCAGAGTTCTTCAGCTGGTAGACAGCAGGATCATCCCCAGCTTTGCCAGCGGCTGCTTTGGTGGCACCTATCAGATCCCCAAGTGCCTTGGCCACATCTTTCACAGCATTGATCAGGACCACCTGGGGAGAGCAAAACCAGAACAATGGCTTGGCTACAGCCATGTGGCCCAGCAATAGGAAATCTGGGCACCCCAGGCCACACAAGTCTACATGTATACACAGCACAGCCATAAGAAGCCAAAGCCCTGCTAGCCCTCTCCATGACATGCGGAGTCCAGCCCAGAGCACCGCACAACACCTTCAACCTCAGCTCCTCCAAGCAAGCTACGAGCCAGCTCTGTTCACCCCACACCTCCCAACCCACCTGAGTCTCCGGGTCTTCAGATCCCAGGCTGGCGGCACCCAGTTTCACCACTTCTGCCAGGCGGGTGATGGTGGACACCGAGGACTGGGCAGCCTGAGCCAGCTTCTCCTGGCTGGCTGTGGCGTTCTGCACCAGCACCTTGGTGTCCTCCACCAGTGCCTTGGCTGTCTTCAAGATACCCTCCCTGGGAAGAAGAAGGGAGTCAGAGAGGACCCATGCCTCTGCACACACACACGATCCCTGGGGTGTAGAGAGACTGTGGACCATGTTTTCCATATGTACAAGATGGAGGTGAAACAGAGTCCGCATGACCTGAACTTGCAGCTCTCCTTGCAAGCTGGTCTGCAGCTCAGAAAGACAGGAGACCATGGGACACAGACCGAGCCCCCATCCCTGGTTGAGCAGAACCACCCCCCCTGGTTCTGGACAAGGTGCCCAGTTACCTGTGGTCAGCAAAGGTCTCCGAGTTCTCCCGGTTGAGGGTTCCTGCTGTAGCAAACATGATGGTGGTGTCGAGGTCAGCAATGATGCCAGAGACAGCACTGGCTGCTGTGATGCAGGCTTGTGTCCCACGGTTCCCAGCCTGCAGGGCTGCCAGCACGTGAGACACCTGCGGGGTACAAGTGAGGTGACTGGAGAGCAAAGCAGGTTCAGGCAACCCTCACTGCACACATCATCTGACACCTCCCAGCATGGAGCCGCTTTACAGCAAGGAGAGGAACCTGGAATTGTGCGGTCTGGACACCCCTTCTTAGCTTCTATTTAGTTATTTTTACCCTGTAACTATTGTGTTTGGGAGGCTAGCAGACACTGGACAATGCCAGTTTCCAAATGAATAAGCACTGCATGATGGGCATCAGAACATTTCAGCTCTTGTCTTTAGCTGCTAAACTCACCTTCTGTACTTCAACAAGCACTCATAGGAGAATAAGTTTCCTATGGGAAGAAAGGATCTGCAGGAGGCCCAGAGTGTGCAGGCATGTGCCAAACACCACGAACAATGTTTTGCTTTTGTTTCTCCTCAATCCAACAGCCCACCCATCTTGCCATGCTGTTGCCTCTCTCCAGGCTCTCACCTTCTCAGAAACCTTGCGTGCACTCTCTATCAGCTCCTTCTTGGTGTAGACATCACTGGGGCTGCACTGCAGGGCTCCAGCCTTGGTGACCAGGGCAGCACAGCCGTGACCCAGCTCCTGCACCCGGCGTTTGATGTTGGAGCCGATCTGGAGCG
>NW_008598599.1:8067-9747 GCF_000691845.1 Merops nubicus
GAGAGAAACACATGCATGAGGGAGCCAGCAGGGAACTAAGCCCCACATCCACAATACCTGCTGGGAAACACTAGCCACCCCCACCCAGCTCCCTTCTCCCAGTCCTCCCACTCGGGAAGGTGAAAAAGGAAACATGGCTTTGCTCCACATTTCCACACCATGTTGCCGGTGAGGTGAGCACTGCTTGTCCCCAGCTCTGACAGGAGGTTAAAGTAGCCCTGTCCTCTGCTCTGACACTCCACCAGACCCGCTCTGGCCCACAGCAGCTCCTGCACTGTCCCCCCCAGGTTCACACCTCCTCATTCTCCGCGGTGAGGGCAGCTGGCTTGGCCTCCTGCGCCAGCTGCCCATAGTCGTTGGTGAGCTGGTTGGCCAGTATGCCCAGCTCGTCTGGGTTGGTGGTGGATTTGGTGACCTGCCAATGGAAGAAGAGCGGGAGTTGGAGGAGCTCTACACCACAACGGGCAAGCAAGGAATGTGGTCATCTGCCTGGGTGGCTGGCAGTGCCTTCCGCGGTGATAAGCTTGCTTGCACCTACCATCTCCTGCACAGTCACTGCGATGGCCTTGGCTGTCTTCACCATTGTGGTCTGATAGTCCACAAATGTCCCCTCTGGCTCGCCCATGGGCCCTTCATCCAGCTGCAAGAGACCATCAGGAGACTCTGGCTCCAACTCCAGCCCAAAGACCTTGTACAGCTCAACCCTGATTCTTCCTCTCCCCCATCACCATCCCTGACCAGGTCTGCTCTACACTCCCCTCACCTGGTTGATGGCCTGGGTGATGGAGTCCACCATGCCTCCCACGACACCTGCAGCGCTGGCTGCCTCATTCAGGGTGGTGGTCAGATCCTCTACTGCTTCCTTCATCATCTGCACTGCCTCTTCCAGAGCCTCCTGGGTGTGGGCAGCTTGCTGCAAGGATAAGCCAGCACAAGGTAAGGCAGGCAGTGGCTCTCCTCCTGACAGGGACGCTGCATGCTCACCCTGGGGTTCTGTCTGGCATGTGTGCCATGCAGTACCCACACATGAAGGGAGCGTGACACCCACATGTGTCCCTCCTGCTCACCTTGGGGTTCCCACCAGCCTCCTTGGCTGTGTACAGCATCTGCAAGGCGGACTCGGCCAGTGTTTTGGTCTGATCCAGGAGGTTCATCTGCTGCTGGTGGTTGGGCGTTTTGGAGGCAGCACCGACAGCTGCCATAATGAGTGGCTCAAAGTACTGAGCCATCTGGGACACCTAGGGAAGAGCAGCATCAGCATCAGCACCTTCCAACACCAGCTGTCTCATGCATTTCCCCCCGCCCGGAGCTCCTCGACGTGCACCGAGCACCCCGGCATCATCCCCATGTTACCTTGTGCCCCAGCTGTGAGGCCTCGGCCCGTGCCGCACTGGCCACGGGCTCGATCAGGTTGCTGATCTCCTGGACGGCAGTGATCATCTGGTTGTGCAAGGCCTGTCACAAAGAGAGGGTATTGCATGAGGCTGCAGTAGGGCTGGGGTCACCCTGTGTCACTGGGAGCCCAGAGGAAGGACACTCGCCCCCGTTACAGTCACACAATCACAGAATCACTGTGGTCGGGAAGTACCTTTACCAACTGTTATCTAACTCTACCAGCCCACTGCTACACCATATCCTCGAGCCCATCTAGATGCTTTTAAATACATCCAGGGATGGCGA
>NW_008598600.1:0-9827 GCF_000691845.1 Merops nubicus
TTCCAACCAAAACGATTCTGTGGTTCTCTGGAAGGTGTGCTGAGCACCTCTCATCCCCCAAGCAGCCAGGACCAGCCTGTCTGTGGAGCAGGGTTGTCTCTCTGTCTGGTGTGCCCTGGAGCTGCCATCAGCCACGGCAGGGGTGTGCAATTGTCTTTCCAGACAGCTTCTCAAGCACCTGCAGGGATGCTTCAGATGAAGGATCAGGGCTTCAGGGGGCACGGTTGGGTGCCCAGCCCTTCCTTGTAGACACAGACATCTGCCTATTTTTTTTTTTCCCAAAGAGCTCTGTGCAAAGCCCACAAGCTTTTGGAATAATGCTGAGATATTGCTGCAGCCTGCGAATGTGATCAGAGGATTTGGGTGGTGCAGGGTGTTTCTGATGCTTTTGCTTTATAGAAAGATGAATTTTACAGTTAAAAAAAGTCTTCCTGGTCCCAAGTTTGTTAACGCAGCACTTGGCATCAACAATAAATGCGTGGAGAAAGTCACAAAAGAGAATTAAAATATTGTGTGTTGACTTTAATTGAACTACAGCTCTATGCAGGAGGCTCTGACCTTGTAGTATGGCAGCAAGTTCTGTCTTGCCATGAAGACATGCTGCCTTCAGGTTTTGTTTGCTGTCCTTGATGATGCAGGTGAGGTTCTTGCTGGAAAAAAAGGTTTTGCAAACTGTGCCTCGTGTCCTGCTGGAGGTAACAGGACTGTTCTGAGACACGGAGCAGCCAATGCTGAGCCTCACCTGTGCACAGCCAGGAGCTGCTGCTGCTGTCGGTGCTGCTGACAGGCCCAGGGAAACAAAGTTTGGAAAGTCCTGAGCACGGATGAAAAAATCAGCCTTGTCATTAAGGAGTATGCTGGGGAAAGAACCTGCTAGAAATCCAGGAATCAGAGGGGGAAGAGGCAGGCTGTACAGAGTCACAGAATGGAGGGGGTTCAGAGGGACCTCTGGAGGGCATCTTGTCCAGCTTCTCTGCTCCAGCAGGTCACCCAGAACACACTGTTCAAATTCACTCCAGGAAAGTCTGGGATCTCTCCAGAGCAGGAGACTCCACAGCCTCTCTGGGCAGCTGCTCCAGGCTCGGCCACCCTCACACCAAAGATTTTTTCTTATTATTAGGTGAAGCCTCCTGGGTTCCAGTTGGTGCCCGTTGCCCCTTGTCCTGTCACTGGGCACCACTGACCAGAGTCTGGCCCAATCCTTTTGACCCCTGCCCTTTAGCTCTTGCTCAGCACTGCTCAGATCCCCTCTGAGGCTTCTCTTCTCCAGCTGAACAGCCCCAGGGCTCTCAGCCTGTCCTGGCACAGAGATGCTCCAGCCCCTCAGCATCTCCAGAGCCTCCCCTGGACTCTCTCCAGTAGCTCCTTGTCTCTCTTGAACTGAGGAGCCCAGCACTGGACCCAATACTTCAGATGTGGCCTCATTAGGCAGAGTAGAGGGGCAGGAGAACCTCCCTCCACGTGCTGGCCACACTCTTCTGAATGCATCCAGAGACTGTTGGTCTTTCTGGCTACCAGAGCTCACTGCAGGCCCATGGCTTGGCCAGATTTCCTCCTCCTCCCAGGGGCTGGTGCTCAGCAGAGCCCTATGGCCCATTTTCTAGGGCTTTGCCCAGACTAGTGGTAAATGTGCTAAGGGGCTAAAGCTGCCACCTTCCTTTGGGCATGTCCCAGTCTCAGACAGGTCTCCTCTCTTTGGCAGCTTGTTTCTCTACTACCTGAGCTGAATTCTCCTTTCCATAATACCCCTCATTAGGAAAATACACTCCCCAGACAATTTCTTTTCAGTTTGGCACTTACACCCATCAATTATTTGTGGACTTTTATTCCCTCCCACTTTTTGTTTGTTTGTTTGTTTGTTGTTTTGTTTTGGAATGAAGTGAAAGGTGTAGGTTTGGATGTTTTAACTTCTCCAGCATGATCAGCACGTCCAGACCCCAGTCACTGTAGTGCTGATTCCTGGCCACATGGTCATTTGACCACATCTTTTAGCATTAAACTCTCATGCTAAACGGGCTTCTGGACCAGACCAGAGTTTTCATGTTACAGCCCTGTGCAGAAAATGCTGTGGGAGAGCATCACCCTGAGAAATTGGGCCAAAACCATCTGTGTAAAGGGATGAAGGAGATCATTTTGCTGCTGCTGCTTTGTTTTTGATGCTCTAATCCAGGGTACCACTGCAGCCTGGGGGTTGCCCAACATCCAAAATATCATTTTTATACCCAGAAATCTCCTTATGGAACCTGCCACCAGAGGCATCACAACAAAGGTGATTTCCTGAGGTTTTGCCCTGCTCTTATATCTGCAGTGGCTGTAGAGTTCTTTTCTTTCACTTCTTATTTTTTTGCCTCCTTCTGCTTGAGAATTTTAGGGGGGGATTGACAGAAGCTCAGCACATCTTTCCAGGGGTGGAACAATATAGGGGCTGGCTTTTGCAGCAGGACAAAGCTGTGGCTTTTTTTCTTTTTATTATGTTTTTTTGAGGTGAAATCCAGGCTTTGCAGCCAGCCTCACTCCTCAGACTCCTGTCCTCCTGGGACAGGGCACCCTCTCCTGTAGCTGCCTGCTCCGTACCACATCCCAGAGCTTGGTACTCCAACCTATTGATTGACATCTCTGTCTCCAGCTCTGATCTCATGTCTTGACCATCTGCTTCTTCTGGTGGTCTCCGGAGGGTCTGCCAATCAGCAGAGCAGGATCAAAACTCACAGGCAAACGGGTTAGATTATTTTTGGACCTTCCTTGCAGCCATCTGTTTGGGAGAGAGCCATGAGCTTGTCTTACCCAGCTGGGTTAAGGTGCTGTGGCAGCCTGCAAGGGAGGAGGAAGCAAACAGGATAAAGAAAATTACCCTCTTCTTCAGGAGCTGAATCAGCTGCGAGACAGCCCTGAGCTCTCAGCCAGCCACTGGCACCAGCAGGGAGATATCAGGACACCTCCCAGTCCCTGCTGGAGCTGGCTGCTGCCTTCAGATGACACGAGGCGAGACAGCAAGTTTGGTGTGACTTCCAAGCTGACGTGTTGCCCATGACAACCCGGGTCTGGGTCTGTTTTACATGCACACACAGACACACGTGCCTGTGTTGCTATAACAACCACCCAGGACTTGGGAAAAAATGCTGGACTCTGTTTTGCAGGTTGCAAAGCACCTAAGTTTTGCTGCAACCCAGGAGGCAAAGAGCTGCCAGTGTCTTTTTTTTCCCCCTTCCTCTCCTTAAAACAAAGCACGAGATCAAGTGTGGAAGGCAAAATGTCTGAGTTAATGATGTCCAAAGAGTCTGGGATGCCTTCGTGGGAAAAGAGGCACAGGGGGCTCTGTGCTGCTCTGCTGTTTGAAACGGCCCAGCCAGCTTGTGGCAGCAAAAGCTGAAATGTAAATGCTGGTTTTGGTGGCCCCAGAACGTCGTGGTTAAATAATGCCACCAGTAAAGCCACTGGTGTCACCACCAGCAGCAAACTGCAAATCACAGGTGAAGATGAGGATCTCTGAATCCTCTGACCCAACGTGAGCCAAACTGATGCTGGAACCTCCAAGAGAGCAATCAGATAAGGGTAAGAGGGGGGATGTGGACAGTAAAGAGCCCGTAGGAGCCATAGGAGGCTCTTCCCTGGAGCTGCAGACTCTGCTTAAGAGACCTGTGGCAACTAGGCAGCAGGGTTTGTCTCTAGCAGGCTCATGCCAATCTGCTCTGCTTTTCTCTTTTCCTCTGAGTGATGGGGACACTCTGAGCAGTGGTGTTGTAGGTTTTTTTTTTAAAAAAAAAGTTTTCCTCCAGGGAAAGGGGAAGGCAAGAGAGGCACAGCTACCAGGCTGGATCTGCCTGTGTGTGGCAGCCCTCACATGCTGGGCTTCACCCTGCAGGTGCTTCAGGGCAAACCTTGCCCATAAAACAAACCCTGATGGTGGGGAGGGAGTTCTGCTTTCCCCTCGTAGGCAATTTTGGTTTCCCCTCTTAGGCAGAGCTCCAGGCTCCTGTGCAGCTGGTGACCCGAGCTGCTGCTGGGGCCACATCCTGCCACACGGGGCTGGGTGTCACTTTGTTCCCTCACGCCACAAGCGAGGTGACACAGAGGTTGCAGAAGGTCACTGGCAGGGCTAAGAACAGAGGCCAGGAGCTAATATGACACGTTTTGGTGTCCCCTTTGCTCACAGCTCCACCTCAACACAGCCATCCTGTGCTGTGAGTTAGGTCCTCAGGGGGACGTGTGACCTTGGGCAATCAGGTGGGAAGCCTGTGATGTTCTTCCATCAACATTTGCTAAATTTGCTGGCAAAACACAGGTCCTGTCACTCCTAAAACACTTCATGGGGTGATTTAGTGGAGAAAGTTTGTGCTGGATTGTCACATTCCAGTTCAAACCCATGATGTGACAGAAGGAAATACCTTGGGAGCCTGTGATTAACTCAGTCTGGGATACTCCAGAGTTTTCTTCCCCACCCAGAAACTGTGTTGAGAGAACAGAGGAAAAATGCTTTGGATATTTGTTTAGGATTTCTTGGTATGTGATAGTCCCAAACTCACTGCTGCAACTAGATTATTGGAGGGCTGGAAATCCTAAAGTAGTAGAAGAGTGGGCAGCAGGGATCTGTGCAGTCTGAGAGCACAAGGTCCATCTAACTGATGCTGGATCCCTTGTGGAGGTCCTGCAGGACAGATAGGCCTGTGGTGCTGGGCTGGGCTTCGTGGGTGGGGTGTTGGAATGTCATGTGCCTGTTCAATAACAAGTGATTGATTGATATCTCCTGGTATCAACCATGCTTCTTCACTTCTGGGGGGGGCTCTTCAATGATTTCAGCACTTCCAGTGGGTCTATGTTGCAAAATGCTGTCTGTAGACATGGACTGGGATGGTGGTAGGTATCTCATGGTCGTGTTTTGTAGGTGGTGGTGGTCTCCCACTAGCACCTGAGACTCAGTTCTGGATTATGGACTGTGCTGAACAGTGCCTGAACAACCATGGGGGATACTTTGCCTATATTCAGTGATGTGGCCCAAAAAAGGTCAGGGTTTGATGTAAACATTCACTATGCCAGAAGTTGGCTTGATTTTCCCACATGTGCCCTTACCTCTTATGTCTGACTGGAACCCTCAGAACCCACCTGAGAACACAAAGACTTTTTCATCCAGAGATCACGAGCCTGAAGGCAACTCAGATTACAAACCATACTTATTGTATGGATTGAGCATGGCCTGTTTCACCAGAAACCAGCACATTTTGCTCAAGGGGTGGTTTGCAGAGAAAAGTCTTGATCTGTGTTGGTTCTGGAGGCTGACCTTCCATCAAAGCAGGCGTTGTGATGTGCTGGCTCGTGGGGAGCTCGTCCTCATGGACAACCTCCATTCCAGGCCAAAGCTAAACCCAGCTTTGAGGTACAGCTTCTCCTCCAACACACAAATTAGCTCATTAAACCTTCCCCGTGAGACACGCCGGAGCTGGCGGTGAGGAAGGGGAACTCAAACCCTCCCGTGCTTTGTTCAGAGTCAGGAAACCTCCCTGCAGTGATTCATCCCAAGCCACAGGCTCTGGAGCCCTGGTTTGCCTTCTTCAGAGCTGCTCCACGGACAGGGACAGGCTCCTGAGCTGAAAGGAAGCTTTTGAGCTGCAAAATTGGGCAAGGCAGCGTGTGCTATTTCTGGAGTGGGCTGGAGTGTCTGTGTCTAGCCTGGCTCTCTCCAGCAACGGCCAAATGTTTGTCAGGCAGTAAAGGAGGTAAAATAGAGCCAGATTTCCCCCCATTCCCTGAGCAGAGCCTGCAGCAGCCTGCACAGGCACCCACAGACACGTCCTTACGTGTGGCTGGAGTGGGGGGACTGGGGACCTGGGTGCAGCCCCGTGCTGTGGGATGGGTCAGGGCAGTGTGGGCAGCACGTGTGCTCCCGAATTGGGGCCAGCAGAGCCCGGATTGGGGTGAGGGTTGGCACTGCTGAGAGAGAGGGGAGGGGAGGGAAGGAAGCACCAGGGAGAAGGAATCAGAATCATAGAATGTCTGGGCTGGAAGGGAGCTCCAAGGGTCATCTGGTCCAACCCCCCTGCCGTAAGCAGGGACATCTCCAACTAGATCAAGCTGCTCAGAGCCTCATCCAGCCTGATCTTGAATGTCCCCAGGGATGGGGCCTCCACCACCTCTCTGGGCAACCTATTCCAGGGATCCATCACCCTCATATTAAAGAACTTTTTCCTAACAACTAAATCTGCCCTTTTCCAGCTCAAAGCCATTACCACTTGTCCTGTCCCTCCAAACCCTTGTGGATAGTCCCTCGCCTGCTTTCTTGCAGGCAACTCTCAGCCCCCCAGTCCCAGCTCAGCTCAGGGGGTTTTGGGGAGGTGCAGTGCAACGTGGTGTCCTGGAGCAGGGGCTGAACCAGCTCGGCAGGGGCCTGGGAGCCCTGAGGGCAATGTCAGCTGGTTTCTGTGCCTGGTCTACAGGTTTCTGCCAAGATGGTGCTGTGTGAACTTGGCCCAAGAGCTTCTGGCTCTGGAGTGAGCCAGTTTGGGCTCAGTGGTGCATCTCAGGCTGCCTGGCCCCTGTAACTGTGCTCCACGAGGCTGCTGCCAGGCAAACCTCAGGTATCACTGAGGTATCAGGAGGCTTCTGGGACAAAGGAACAGTTTCCAAGGCTCAGCATGGGGAGCATTGTCCTTTTCCCCCTTTGTCTGGTCTCCAGCCCCTGCTCAGGCTGATCCTGCTGTCCCTGCAGGGCTGCAGGTCCCAGTGGGAGATACACTAGAGGATGGGACACCCCCCAACACAACACACCCCCTTCCCCACCCTCTCCCACACTGATCCTCACCTGCTCCACCAATCTGGTAGCCTGGTGTAGAATTCTGGTGGTTTTACAGGGGGTGGGAATGGGGTGATGCCAAGCAAGGGTGAGAAGAGATGGAGAGACACAACTATCTGCCTTCCCTTGGGGGGTGATGGGGGTCACCCACTGCCCCCCTCCCTGGATGCTGGAAGAAAAAGGAAAGAAAACAGCAGGAACATGAGCTGAGGGCTGTGGAGAAGTAATGAAGGGCAGGATCTCTCTGGGTCAGCCAGAGCTTGGCAGATTTTCACAGGCACACATGGTCATAGCAGGGAGAGAGGCACGGGCTTCTCCTCGCTCCCCTTCTGGAAGCTGGCAGGTACACGGGGCTCTGTAGCACCCCCAAACCCCCGTGAGCCATCTCTGTGTTCCCTGGCATGGGGATTTCTGTGTTGAGTGAGAGCAGTGAGTGTTTTCTGGGGTTTTAGGAACACTGCTGGCTCTGCAGGAGCAGTGTGGGAGCAGGTGCAGAGCACAATGAAGATCTGAGCTGGGACTTCATCAACTTCCACAAAAACCTTTGGTAAATTCATGTTTGAGAAAGGGGATGACAAAACCCCTGGACAGAATTCAGCAGAAAATGGGATGTAGGTTTGTCAGACGTGCTTCAGGAATGAAGCCATGTCCATGGTGCTGCGTTCTGATGCTAAAACCAGCACTTTAGCCACACTCTCTATGGGTTGTTAAACTGATTTTATAGCATCTTTTTTGACTTCCACCCTTGGTAAATTCCACAAAACCTTTGGTAAATTCACGTTTGAGAAAGGGGATGACAAAATCCCTGGACAGAATTTAGCAGAAAATGGGATGTAGTTTGTCAGACGTGCTTCAGGAATGAAGCCATGTCCATGGTGCTGCGTTCTGATGCTAAAACCAGCACTTGAGCCACAATCTCTATGGGTTGTTAAACTGATTTTATAGCATCTTTTTTGACTTCCACCCTTGGTAAATGAAAACAATATTTCGTTGTAAGGTAGCTGCAAGACCAACATACCAATGGTTTATCCCTCACTCGGTGTTATCAGGTAGAGTGTTTTATCTTCACCAGTGCCTTTAGCTTTCTCTTCACAAGGATTTAAAGTATTCTCAGTGTTGATATTCAGCCCTCTCCTGGGACTTATTTGTGCAGCTGGGATTTTTGCAATAACGTTGTGCAGAGTCTTCTGTAACTTCCTACTAGTGCTGCATCTGCATGGGGATGCCAACGTGCTTTCAGGAGAAAAAAGTTACAATTATCTAATCTAATTGCTGGCAGCAGAAGCCATTGAGGGGAGGAGGGGGGGAAAGATGGTATGAAGAATTGCTGGGTGGCCAAACAGTGTTAGTTCCATTAAATCCTCAGTCTCTGACCTGCCTGTAGTTATTTCCTCCTGCGTAATGAGAAAAATGATTTTAAAGAGGCAAGGAGAGTAACCAGGGATGGGTGGATCTGGAGGATCTGGAGGAAGGCAGATCATGGGAACTGTGTGGGCTCTGCACTGGTGTCAGTGCAGCCCTGCCTGGCCATGGCTGTGCAGCTGCAGCCCTGCCTGCCTCAGTTTCCACGTCAGGGAAGAGGGGCTAATGGTTTGCTTGCTTGTATGAGGCTGTGAGAATTAATGGCTGGCTATAAAGCACCCAGAAATCTCTGACTAAAAGGAGTCATGCAAGGGCAAAGCTGCTTGTTTTGTTCCCACCTGCTGCTGTTTCACGGGCTGCAGTTGGTCCTCTTGCCTTGCTGGCATGCCCAGCCTCTGAGGATGCTCCATGTCACCATGGGGATGCTGCCTGTGGCCACCACAACAGCTGATCCCACACATGGGGCCACTGCCCTTGGGCCTGAAGCCACTTTCATTAGTGCTGCCCAACAGCCACTTCCCAAAGCTGCCTTTTTTCCCTGGAAGCAGGATGCAGGATGGCTCCCTTTGATCTTTAGCTCTGCTTTAAGCCCATCTCAGCCTTTGGAACATTATTTTTCCTGGATATTTTCCCATAGCTTGTTGTGATTTTTACTTTTCTGTTAAGGATTCACCCCACCCGTCCTGAGGTTGGGAGTGAATGATGAGTCCTGAACGGTGCCCAGAGCAGCTCACCCTTCTGCAGGCTGGGGCAGGGCCAGGGCTGGGTGGGCAGGCAGTCCAGAGCAGTGCTCCTGTTTATTTTCCAGCTCTGCAGTAGTCAGGGCAGGATCCAGTCTGCATTCAGGGTCTGATTTTAGAAGCACTAGAAAGCCCATCACCAGCCAGCCTCCTGTGCCTCAGTTTTGTACCTCTAGAAACAGACATTTCAAAAGTAACAAAAAAATCTCTGTAATGATACTCTTCAGAAATCAGTTGTGCTCATGTCCAAGTCCCATGTGAGAAGAGCAGCACAGAAAAAAATGCCTAAAGGATTAGGCCAGATAAGGAGTAAAAAAGGCAAATAAGGAACAGCTCCAATGTCTCAGTGGAAGCAAGTAGAAAAGTGATCTGAGCTGCTCCCACGGCTGGAGAGGATGGGACTGTGCCCGTGGTGGAAATGCATGGACCTAAAACTGCCTTGTCCCATTAAAGTCTCCTCTTTTCTACCCCAGGCTCCCAGGTCACCGTATGAACACCTGAGTCTCCCAGAGGATCAGAGATGAACCTGTAGCAGCTCGTCCCCAGGTAAGAGGCTCGGCCGCCGCGGCGCTGCCTGCCCCAGGGATGTGGGGGGTGTGGGGAACCACGGAGCCCGTGGCCACGGGGCCCTCAGGCTGAGCCTGTGCCCACGCTGCCTCACCCTCTGATGGGAGATCTGCTTTCGGATGGGGCTTCTGGAGGTTTTGTGCCCCTCCCAGGTGACACAGTCACAGGGGTTTGCAGGAACTCAACTACTTGAACTACTCAACCCCAACCACCTAAAAGGAGGGTGGAGTGAGGCTGGTGTTGGGCTCTTCTCCCAAATTCCTGATGATAGGACGAAAGGAAATGGCCTTAAGTTGCCCCAGGGGAGGTTTCCATTGGATATGAAGAAGAATTTCTCCCCTGAGAGAGTGGTCAGGCCCTGGAAGGGGCCACCC
>NW_008598600.1:9847-22030 GCF_000691845.1 Merops nubicus
TCCCCATCCCTGGAGGGGTTCAGAAAATGAGTAGATGGAGCACTTGAGGCTGTGGTCTAGTGGTTAGGGAGATGTTGGGATGAAGTTTGGACTTGATGATACTGGAGGTCCTTTCCAACCAGTTTTATTCTATTCTATTCTATTCTATTCTATTCTATTCTATTCTATTCTATTCTATTCCTACTCTACTCTGCTCTGCTCTACTCTACTCTACTCTACTCTACTCTACTCTATTCTCTTCCTAGAGCAGATGTACTGTGATGGAGCATTCAAAAACATGTTTTGAGTGACAAAGTCTGGTCCAGACTGCTGATTTTGGGGTTTAATTTTATTTCTGTGTACGGTGTGCTGCTGGTTTGTTGGTAGCTGCCCAGGCAGAGCAGCCTGTGGTCCTGTGCAGGTGCTTGCTCCAGTTTTCTGAACCCAGAAGATGTGGATTGCAGTGGAAGGGTGGAGATCACATCTCTTGCTGCCATGATTTTCCTTCTGGCTCTTTATCCAGCAGCTGCCTAATAGGTAATATTTAGAAATAGGAGCTGCTGTTCAATCTCTCCCTTGTAGATGAACAACATGACTGGCAGGAACCCAAGTCCCACCCTTCCTTGCCTGCTCTCCCTGTTGCTCCTTGTATCTCTGCCTTTTCCCCCTGCAACCTTGACAAAGTCTCTTCATGTGCTATGAAGTTGTGCCTTCCTTAGGGATGCTGCTTGCCTAACTTTGGGGAAGTCTGTGGAAATACTACTCATGGAGCTCTTGGCCAACCCTCCAGAAGAAGGTGCTGGGCATGGACACTGGCCACCAGCATGTCGTAGAGGCTGAACCCAGGCTCTGGCACCTATATTGGGTGGATTTGAAGGACTGGCAGTGACTTGGCTGATGCAAAAGAGGTGAACACAGTCTTTGAGAAGCTGGTTGGTGTGCTCCCTGCTTCTGAGCACACTCTGTAGGGATGCACGTCCCACAGCAGCCTGCAGCTGCAGAGCTGGGGGCACACTGCAGGCCACAGCCAGGGGTTATCTTCAAGGGTCGAATGTGGAGGTGTAGGGTGGGCAGCACAGCAGTGCTCCAGGATGGGGAAGGGCTGGAGGAGGCGTTGGGGCTGCCCCTTCAGAAGCCACAGCCTTTGCTCGGGGAGATGCTCTTGGCCTGGGAATGACGTGGGAGCAGGCTGGGGAGGAGCTCAGCTCCCTGGAGAGCAGCTCCTGGCTCTGCTGGGACAGAAGGGGACAGAGTTTCCACCCTGGGAGCTCCAGCAGCAGATCCTCCTCGCTTCACTGCAGTTAATGGCTCATTATCTTGCTGACCTTTCATTTTGCAAGTGTTCCTTGCAGTGTGCTTCTTCAGCCTGCTCCGGCTTCTGACCTCCGTTCCCAAAGGCAGCGGGATAATATATTCATCTGCTGTGCTGTCTAGTCACTTTGCATCCTGCCCTCCCTCCCTCCACCCATCTCTGTCCTTAGCAATCTGTATTTTTTTCTTTTTTTTTTGCTTTGGTACCAGGCCAGGAGCTGAGTAAAAACTACTTGGGCAGCTGGAGCAAGAAACCATGAGCTTGAAATATGCCTTAACGTGTTTGTAAACAACTGCACTTCATCAGGGTCCCTGCCCGGCACTCTGGCAGCAGGCAAAACTGATGAGACTCTTCTGAGATCAGAATTCATTACACTGAGTAGAAAGGGTGCAAAACAGGCAGTGCAGTGGGAAGTATCTCCTGTGCTGTGGTCCACGGCTGCTGGTTTCCACCACGTGTGCCACCGTGGCCACCGAGCGCCTGGCGTGGCTCTTCTCTGAGCTGTGGCAGGGAAGAAGATGAGGAGAGAAGGCTGAAAATGTTGGGAGGACTGTGTAGCTGTTGTACTTTGAGGATGCTCTATGGAGTGTCTGCTGGGATGGTGTGCTTGTTGGAAATCATCTCTTGGGGAGGATCAGTACAGGGTACACTGCTGTGCCGTTAAAATATCCCCAATTCTCCTGAATTCCCACAGCTGCTGAAAAAAAAACATAGTTTTGTGGTTTCTTTGGATCAGGGAATAAAAAAAAATCCTTTGCTCAGGATGATCTGAAGAGGGAAGTGAGCTCAGAAGGATAGGGAGGGGACAAAAGAGCTGTGGCTGGCACAGATGGATTGGATATCAGGGAGCCCACTGGTCCCAACTCATCTATTTTGACAAATAACAACTGAACATCCAAGGATGGGACTCCTGCTCTGCTGCTGAGGGCTGGGAGCTGCCTGAGGCTGACCCGATGATACGACTGCTCACACCCACAGGACTTTTTCTAGCGGGGAAACAACAGAGGAGAAAAACCAACGTGCTTTGAAATGAAGCCCTTCAGTGTGTCGTGTGTGAGCTGAGACAGCCCCGGCTGGCCGGGCTCTGACTCCTCTGTGAGGAACTCTCTGATTGCAGAAATTGGCACAGGGGCTTGGAACGAGAGCTAATTAATTAATTCAAGACATGCTGGGATTAAATTTTATTAAACCTTGGAATCAGAGTAGACGAGATGAAATGTAAGCAAAGGCTGGGAAGGGAGAGGAAGGGTGTGTGCCACATGTGCTGCCTGCCAGCTCTGCTGCCACTGTGCCCTTTGCTGGTGGGGTGCAGAGGGTGTCTCAGGTTGGGTAGAGACACAGAGATATATAAGTGTGTGTTTGGGCACACGTGTATGGTTTCAGGCAGGGAGGGTGGGGAGGCTCTGCTTTCTTTACCCAGTTGCTCTTGATTTTTATAGGCAAGGTGATTTTTGTAGGCAAATATATTTTAATATATTAAATAGAATCAATCTTACCAATTCTTATCAATATCCAAAGGGCAGGGTTCAAGATAAGGGGGTCAGACTCTTGTCAGTGGTGCCCAGGGACAGGACAAGGGGCAACGGGCACCAACTGGAACCCAGGAGGTGCCACCTGAGCAGGAGGAGAAACTTCTTTGGGGTGAGGGTGCAGAGCCTGGAGCAGCTGCCCAGAGAGGCTGTGGAGTCTCCTGCTCTGGAGAGATCCCAAACCTGCCTGGCTGTGACCCTGGGCACCCTGCTGGGGGTGAGCTGCTGGAGCAGGGGGGCTGGATGAGATGATCTCCAGAGGTCCCTTCCCACCCCACTGTGCTGTGGTTCTGTGACTGCCCCATTGCCCTCTCCTGCAGCAGGTCATAAACCAGGCACTGACCGGGTACCCCCAGTAGCATTTAGAGGTTTCTTTTGCTTTCGCCCCATTCTGTGCTGATAAATGTGTCCTGCTCCATCCAGCCCTGCGTATTATTTCATGTTAAGGGACGTCAGCTCCATAGTTACCACTTCTAAAACGATTTGGAGTCTTCTGCAATGGAAATGAGACAGTCATTGCTCACATAGTTACATCTTGATGCCTGCTCTGCTCCCCGAAGCTGGTTGGGCACGTAAGGGCTGGCACAACTTCACACTGCTGGACTTTCCAGGAATAACAAAGGGGTTTTTTTAGGTAAAAACATAAAAGGGTAAAAAAGGGAAAAAAAACTAAAAGGATAAAAACTCAAAGGCTAGGTAAACAAGTGTGTGTTGGAGTGTCTGCAAAACCACCAGCTCCCCAGCAGAGCTGCAGCCCAGGACCCAGCCTGGATCTCAAGCATCCCACCCGAGCCATCTTTTCTTCTGACAGCTTCAGGAATACACTTAACCTTAATTTTAGCTCTCCCTCCAAGGTGGATATCTGTGGGGCTCGGGCACAATGAATGCCTTATTCATAAAACTACAACCACTGTAAAAAGAAGAGAGGAGGTGGGGGTGCAGAAAGTGTCCTGCCCCAGAACGTTTCTGATCTCCAAGCAGCTATAATTTTGGCTTGCTTGGAGAACAAGCTGAGGTAGTGTTCATTTTAACAGCCAGGAAAGGGCTGTCTGTTTATATTTAGGGCCTTGTAGATTTGCACAGTATATGCAGGTGGCACATTAAAACGTGTGGATGATTTCTTACCAGGATAAGGCCATGTTTTTACTGGACTGCCCTTAATTCTGTGTGAAGGTTAAGCAAGTAAGCACTGAGAATTTTGTTCTAACAGAGGCTGGGGTTAAATTTTGTAGCTTTTGGAGTGTTGTTTTGAGCTTAATCCTGGCAAATTCCTCTCAGGCACCTTCCTTCATGGTTTTGCCCAGAACACACATCTTTAAGAGCAGGTTGGCAGCTCCTGGCACTCTGAGTCTGTAGGGCATTGGCATTAAGGATCATCAGTCAGTTCTCACCCAGATAAAGGTTTCTAGACTGTTCCAATGAAAATAAGTAGCTGGTTATAGAATCTCTTCCAGCAATGAGGTGGGTAGTGGTCCAAGATCTCAATCAACTTGATGGTTACAGCTCTGACCTTCACCACTCCATGGGCTCTGTGTGAAGAGGGCTCTGTCCCCCATCTACCTCCAGCCTTGCTCATTATCCTGTTGGCTTCAGGAGCTGCAAAAACTGAATCAGTGCTCACATGGAGTCATCTTGGTTTAGATGGCTTTTGCTTGGCACGAGCTGAAGAGGATAGAGTATTACAGCTTTAATTTCATGTACTTTTGGGCCACGGCTTCTGGAGTTGGATTGTTGTTGCTGGTTGTCCCACAGTGCTTCAAAGTCCTGGCCAAGATGGAAAAGAGACAGCTTTTCATCATGGCTGAGACTGGCCCTTCAGAGAGAGCAGCGTTCATCCCTGGAGAAGCAGAAATTGTCACAAAATGTGCACGCTGTTTGTTTTTGAGCTGTAGCTGAACAGCCAGCAAAGATGTTGAAGTTCTCTTGCCAATATTCAGGAGTTGAAAGCCTGGCCCAGCCAGACATCATTCTTCTGGCATCCCTCAGAAATGGCTCTTTGGCTACTAATCTTGCTCTGATAATAAGCAATGCCTTTCTCACAGGAGAATTGGGATGCTTGATTGGTGTTTGCAAAGCTCACCAAGGCCCCAGGTCTGAGGAGGTTTGTAGAAAGTAGAATGCATCTATTAAGGTCAGTTGTCTCGGTCTCCTGGAGCACGCCTGGGCTCCAAGGTTTGGTCACAGACCCAAAATTAGAAAGCTGTTGATGGTTTTTTCATTCAGAGTTACAAAAAGTCCTGCTTGACTGAACTGAAACCCTGGGCAGCTGCGAGCAAATGAGGTTCAAAGTGGGTGTGGGAGAAGGATGGAGCTCAGTGCAGAGAAAAGATATCAAATTTTCATTCTAGGTACCTGTAGCACACCTTGGCAGGTCATGGTCTGGGGAGACAGAGTAGAAAAAAGTCAAATTCTTTCCATGCTTGTTTGGGTATTTTGCTGTGGCAACCAGGGGTCCTATTTTTAGAAACTTTCCCAAGATGCTTCCCTGCACTACACTGAGTTTCTTGGGAAGCTGGTGCACAAAGTTGTCCCAAGGGTTTTCAAGTTAATATGGGTATTAATTCACAAATTTGCCTAAGGATTATGTTCTTGAAAATCGATCAGATGGCGTGTGACGTCTTTCTGCATGGACTTCATGTTGGGCATCTCTGAGATCCTAAATTCCAGCATTTAGACATGAAAAAAAGCTCTTCTTTTATTTGCCCAGATCTTGACTACAGCACTAAACCCATGTTATTATAATGGCAACTTGTCTTAGCAGTTAGAGCTATCCAAAAATATATGTTAGCATTTTTAATCATGGTATTTTTGGCCTTCTGCCAGCAAAGTGCCTCTGAATTTAATCTAGCAAAGATCAGTTTTCCTGCAAAGATTGATCACAGAAGGGAAGAAGCCCACAGGTTTAGTTGTGTGTTTGTGTGTGACTCTGTGGTGAAACTTTCATACTGCCTTGGAAGTCCTTCAGCCTCTACCAGGCTAACACTGGGGTATTTATATGCTCCAGTTTTCCAATGAAAGGTACTTAGAAGATTCAGGCTGAAACATTTATTCCTTAGGAATGTGTTGTTATGCTCCATAAGGTATATATCCCAAAAGAACAAAAGCAGCCCTATTCAGAGAAGCCACAAACAGCACCAACAGAGAAAGGCAAGCTTCTTTTCAAATGTAATCCTTCATACTTCATTGTCTTTCATCCATGACTATTTAAATACCCTTGCATGTAGTTGAAAAAATAACAACAGCACCACAATTGCAGTTTAGCCATAGCAGGCTCATGAAAACGTCGTGTTTTGTGATATATTGTTTCTCCCTTGGATTTTTTTCTTTTCTCAAAGATGTTCTGCAAAATGTTTCCATGTGCATTTTAACAAGACAATTCTCAGGCTATCCATGGGTTTGTTTCTTTTTTACCAGAACAATTTGTGTTTGCTCAAGGGCTCCTTTATTATTTGAAAATGTTAGAAATGCAATAACTGAAAATATGCAGAGGGATGTCTATGCACTGTCAGACTGAGAGGAAAAGGAATCTCTTCATCTATACATTGCTATTATAGAGGCTATCAAAGACCATTGACAGGGGCCTGGGACAGTCTGGCCTAAAGGAGGCCCAGGATTGACACACAAGTTTTTAATGCATTAAAAAGAAGAGAAGTGATGTGATTTGTCCCCATGTGATGCAGCAAGTGTGTGTGTTACACTCACAGGGGTGTGAAAAACCCTCCAGTGGAGCATGATATGCTGCTGTTAACGTTCACATCGTGGGAGCTCTCAGCTTTTGTAGCCTTTTACTTCTAATAAGATATTTCTCACATATATGTTGTCATCTTGAGCTGTATTTCAGACTTAAGCTCTGTTCTGTAGCCACTGAAGTAATTATAATAT
Organism: Merops nubicus; assembly: GCF_000691845.1. NCBI lineage: Eukaryota > Metazoa > Chordata > Aves > Coraciiformes > Meropidae > Merops > Merops nubicus. The sequence goes on from NW_008598600.1 coordinate 16,550, forward strand.
TATTTGCTTAGTCTCAACTTTTATGTTGTTTATATGAAAAAAAAAATACACCTTCTCACAGAGCAGGAGGCAGTCAGCATCTTTTAATGTTTCAGATTTGCTTTAATCCCATGAGACTATAGTTATGCATTTAATCCTGGAAGGTGAATTAACTTTTAAACTCAAATAGATACCTGAGTTTCAAGAGGGCTGTTTACCAGCTCAATGTCATGGTGACACAGATAAACAAAATGCTCTTATTTTTTCTTGGCTGTTTTCTTTTTTCTTTTCTCCTTATGATTATTGTTATTATACCACAGAAGCAAAATTAAGGAGGTGAGTAAATAGCATCTCCCAGCAGCGAGGTGGGGAAGTTCATTTTCTTATTTGTTCTGGGTACAGAAAAAAACCCAATCAAACAAAAAAAAGTGACTATTAAACCCAAGAGGGTGGTAGGGACCTGGCTGTGTGCAGGCAAAGTCCAGAAGCAGCGTTTAGAAGAGTGAATCTGAAATCTGTGTGCCTGTTTCATCTTCACCAGTGTTAGATCTGATCGTCATATCGAGGTGCTAGGGAAGCAGATGAGAAAATTTGGGTGCTACAGCATGGGGGGAGAGACTGACAGGAAACCTCTTGCTGGGTCCTTTTACACGATGGGGAAAACTTGTCTGAGAGCTCCTAGAGATGGGCAACCCCACCTGAGAGCGTGGTTCATCCTACAGCCATCTGGGAGCATTTTGTCATCTGCTGGCTGTGCTGCCACGACAGCCAACGTCAAATATTCCTTTGAAGAATGTCAGTGTATAAACTTGTTGTTTTCCCCAAACCATGCAAGGAGCGTTAGGGAGATGAGTGTGGAAAACACTTTTTTGGGGTTTGTTGGCATTAATGGAGGTGGATGTGAAGGATTTCTATAAATCAACACAACATTTAAGAAGGGTGACTCGCTTTGCTGATGCTTTGCCATGAGAATGTGTCCAATACACAGAAATTCAATCAATACAATAAACGTACTGGGAAGGGATGCAGGACGTGCTAGTCAGGCTACTCAACCTGCCCTGAAAATGCAAGAGCACGTGGCCTCTAACGAGATTAGATATTGCATTTAAAAACACTAAGCCTGTTAATGCAGTGCGTAATTAAGCCCTGGAATTCATTGCCAAGGAAAATCTTTGAGTGGATCTTAATAACATTAAAAAAAAAAGAGAGGCAGACACGTCTATTATTAATAAAAGTAGGCATAGATCTGCTCTGAGAGAGGTATAAAAGAAATAGTCCTAAATGTGCAAGTCAAACCCAGCCTGCCTAGCAGGGCAGCACTTTTTCCCCCCTTTATGCTCACTGTTATGTTCTGATCTTCACCTGCCTTTGAAGTGCTGGTGCCTGTGACCAGGGGAGACATCTGCAGTGCTGTGAGGTCCCTGGGCAGGTCCTGCAGCTCTGACCAGAGATTACAGAGCTGCTCAGATAAGCATCAGGTCAGCCGAGGCACTTCTGAGAGCTCTGGTGCTGTTTGAGGTCACCCTACCGTTTGGCAGAGCAAGAAAGAACCCGAGGTGTTGAGTCCCCCAGCGAGGCAGGGTGTTGCTGTAGGGCTTTGCCTGGGAACAGCCAGACGTGGGGCTTGGGGCATCTCTGTGGGTCTGAGCTCTGACTGCTTTGCTTTGGAGCTTTTTAAGAAAAGCTGGAGGAGTGAGCAGGCCAATAAAACTGCCTGCCAGCAACCTCAGAGTATTTCACAATCCCCACCTTGTCCTAGGGTTAACCCAAGTGAAATCCACAGGGAAGAGAAAGGGGATGAACCTTGCCTCACCAAAGAGGTGTCCTGTATCTTCACTTTCTGTCCAGACAGAGCTTTACTCCTCGATTCCTTTCTTTCTTAATCAGCTTTATGTCACTGTAAATCTCTGAGGTGATGTGCAGTGACCTGTTGATGGTTTCTCCCATGCTGGTTCCTGATCTGGTAGGTGTTAACACCTCGTGCTTGATGAGGCTGTGCACGGCTGGGTCCTGTCCTGGGTGAGGAGAGGAGCTTTGTTTGGAGGGAGGCAAGGCCATGATGTGGTGATGCTGTGGGCAGAGCCTGGCCCTGCTGCCTGCACCTCTGCCTGTGGGCACTTGGGTGGACCTGGAATCATCACAGCACCTGCTCATAGGGCAGCACTGGGTTATGGGAGAGCCTTGGAATATGGTGGAGCCTCCATGTGCTTCTTGCCTCTGATCTCGAGTTTTCCTCGGTCTGTCTCATGCCAGCCTCTCCTGGCTCCAGCAGTGGAGGGAGAAAGGTTTGTGAGGACACGGTGACACTCTCATGGTGAACACAGTGTGGTGCATATCATGGTGCAGAGGTGCATGCCTGGGACCAGATGCTCTGTGTCCACGCAGGGCACTTCCTGATGCTCAGACTTGTCCTGTACCTGTAACCTCTGGGGCAGGAGAGTCCTGGGACACTTTAATGTCAGATAATAATCCATGAGGACAGGCTGAGGAGTTGGGGCTGTTCAGCCTGGAGAAGAGGAGGCTCTGGGGAGACCTTAGAGTGCCCTGCCAGTACCTGAGAGGGGCTACAGGAAAGCAGGGGAGGGACTGTTCACAAGGGTTTGGAGGGACAGGATGAGGGGGAATGGCTTTAAGCTAGAAAAAGGGAGATTTAGGTTAGACATTAGGAAAAAGTTCTTCAGTATGAGGGTGATAGATCACTGGAATAGGTTGCCCAGAGAGGTGGTGGAGGCCCCATCCCTGGGGACATTCAAGGTCAGGCTGGATGTGGCTCTGAGCAGCTTGATCTAGTTGGAAATGTCCCTGCTTATGGTGGGGGGGTTGGACTAGATGAGCTTTGGAGGTCCCTTCCAACCCAGACATTCTAAGATTCTATGATGTTCCCCTTATACCTGGGCACACAGGAGTAACTCAGAGATTAAAAATAATCATCCAGTGACTGTACAACTGGTGCACAACCTTTGGGGAGCTGGGCTCCATGGGTCTTCTCATGCTCTTGCTGTGACATGGGCATGAGGAGTGCTGGAGCTACAACCCCTTCCTGGCTTGCAGGAGACAACATGGAGCAGTAAAGTCTCAGCATTCCATCTGCTGCTCTCCCTCCATGTCCTGGGAACTGCCCACTCCAACCCTCAAAGGGCCGTTCACCTTTCCAGGAGTGACCAGAGCCCTGGCTGGTGCCTCTCCCTCTCCACCAGCCTGCCCTCTGGGAGGTGATGTGCAGATCTGCAGCCTACAGAAAAGAAACTTTTCAAGCTAACGATCTCTTTTTAACCTTTCCTTGAAATTTCCTTTACCTCCAATAATCCCCACTCAAAACGGGGGCGGAGGAGGATCCCCACGAACCCCCTGACTCAGGCTGCTGGTCCCAGGTCTCTGGGCTATCTGACAGCCAGCCCAGGAAGCTGCTTCATGCTTGCTCCTCCTCCTCTTCCTCGCTGGCTGTGGCAGCCATGGGAATGGCAGGATTCCAACGAGCCCTTCCCCACTCCAGCCCCCTGCCCTCTGTCCAGAGCCTTGGTGTGGGAAAGTGTGTGAGAACATCCTCAACGTTCATTCCCTGTTTCAGCCCCCTCCCTAAGCAGGGAGGTTTGTTAATCAAGACCCTAAGCTGGAGGTGAGAAGAGACAGGATGGGAACCCAACTGACCTCACCCTGCAGGTTTGCAGCTGGGGTTGTGCCAAAGCATCACTCGTTGCTGCCATCTCCCAAACGAGACCTTTGCTGGGTGCTGAGCTACGTAGGGCTGGCTGCAGAGCTCTATTAGCTCAATTTACCTTTTTCTTCCAAGGCAGTTTTAGCACTAATTGACCAGAATTCAAACCAGCTTTCTCTCCTGGTAATGTGGCTTCATTGCTTATAATTGACCTGCTTTTCTGGCAGCGAAGAGAGCTCTACCAGCCAGCATATACTGTGTGACTGTAGCCTGTAATTACTTAGATTTAAGCCCTTGAAGGAAAATTTTAGGAGCTTTCTCTGCTGAACTGAAACTGTAAAATAATATATATAAAAGAAAAATTTCCAAGCTAGTCATTTAAACATCTAAGCAGAGTGAGGGAAGGAAGCTTAGCACTTCTGAGCTGCTGGCAGAATACTGCTTTCTGGGGGAGGTTATGGGTTTGGATCTCCTGGGTGGATGATCAAGGAAATAACTTTTATGGCACTCTTTCAGAGCTGTTGGTTGTAACGGGTGGCACAGAGGTACCAAACCAGTTTCACCATTCTAAAAGCACACTGTACCAAAGGAACCCCAGTGCTTGGGTGTTGTAGTTGACTGTGGTCCTCTGCAGCACCTGCAGCTGCTGCTCCTGATCCACTCACACACCAACACCTCCACACTAACCCTCTCCAGAAGCTGGCCAGGACAACCTAGTCCCTCTGGTAGCCAGTTTTTTTCTGCAGTCTCAACTTTAGAGACATAACATGCCCCACTGGCTCCCAGGACCTTCACTTGCCCACCAGCCCAGCTTGGTGTTTGCTAGTGGCCACACACTGACCTGACCCCTCATCCCTGTCCAGCTGCTGTCCATGGAGACCCCATCACACACACAGCTATGCAGAACAGAGTCCCTCAGCCAGGAAAACAGAACAGAAGTCCAACAGAAGGTAGGCCAGACTGCCATCATCATGAGAGGGTATGGCTGGACAAACATCCTGACCAGCATTGCTTACTTTGAGAAGGCCCTTTTTATCCCTTTATCCCTCTATTTTACCACGTATGTTCCTCCAAAACCACCTCCATCCCTCCCTTTCCCAGCTGTGGTTCCTTCCCTAAACATCCTACTGTAAATCTTGTGCAGTCTGCAAATGCCCCTCTCTCTCCTCCATCCCATGTCCCACCTTCTCTCAGTCCCAAAGGAGCTCCAGCTGACTCCTTTCAGTGGGCTCCACAATTGTACCCTGGGGCTGTAGCTCCCCTGGGACAGTCCTGGGAGAAGCCAGGCAAGATGTCCCTTTCTCCAAGACCATAATTTGGGTCTCCACCTGCCATCATGCCCTGTGCTCCTCTGGGCTTGTGGAGATGGGCCTGGGATGGGCTGATGGCTCCTGGGATGGGGCTATGAGTAGCTGAGCAGGGTGTTGCTTGGTTCCCCTGCCTTGGAGTGCCTGTTCTCCTTTGTGGTGTGTAGGTGAGATTTTTATTGCCTAACCTAACATGGCCCACAGAAAGAGCCAAGATGGTCACAACCAAGTTCTGGGGCAACCTTGTATGGCAGTCTCCTCCAAAAGGTGACATCTCCCACCTTTCCTCATGGGAGGTGAGGGGAGCAGGAACAGGTGTCTAAGGGGAACAGCAAACCTCTAAGTCCAAGACAACATAATAAAGTTTATCCTGAGAAGGAGGTGACTGCCCAGCAGCAGTTTTCATTCAGCTCCCCTCATCCTGTATGAGAGAGCAGCTTCTGTGTTTGGTGCTGAATTTGGGGGCTGCTCATGAGTAGAGTGTGGTGTTGGAGCAGTTGCCTTCCCTTTGGATCAAGACATAGAATCATAGAATCATAG
>NW_008598601.1:0-16360 GCF_000691845.1 Merops nubicus
GGGGGCGGCGGCGTCTGCGCGCCTGCACGCTCCAGCAGCTCCACTGTAGGACCCAGGAACTCATCTCCGCTGGAATCTAAAACGCCTTTGGCTTCTCTCTGCTGTATTTCAAATCCTTTTTTTTTTTTCCCCTGTCGTCGCCTTTTTTTTATTTTTTTAAATTTTTTTTTAATGGTGACTGAGTCCATTTTACAAGTTTTTACGCATTATACCCTTTTTTTGGGTGCACTTCCTATCAAAAATACTCCCCCTGGTTACTCAAGAAACTACAGCTGATAGCAATGGCCTTTATTTTTAACATTGTTTTATCACAGTGCTCATAGATGCTGCATTTTAGTTTAAAATATTTATCTTTGCACAGTATTTAATCTTCCATGAGAGAATATTTTGAATTTTGTGACATAATTTTGAATTTTATATTTGGCTTAAAACCACAGCTCACTCTTCACGAAGGAAAAAAAAAAAGAGTTTGGGGCTTCAAAAGTGGATTTGTAATTTGGTTTCTGAGGCTCCTTACACATGCTTGAAATGTGTACATAAGGACAAAGTTTTTCTCAGCAACAGTTTTGGCAGATTTAATTCCTTGCTTTTCAGTTTCCCATTAGCGTTTGCAGTGTACTAAGTGTTACCTCTATTAAATTTTAAAATGCAGAATACGTTCACTGTGTTGATACAGTTTGCCAAAGAAATGAGCTTACTAAATGTAAAGGAAGAGTAATAAACAAATACTATATAGCCTTTTTATACACTTTAAGCCAAACTCCATATTAATTGTGGCTGGTTGCTCATTACCGTAACTATGTCTTCAGTGTTGGTGCCAGAGCAAAACCATTGTTTTACAAATGTATCATGGGATTACAGAGAAATGCAGGCATGCCACTGAAAGACTAGTGTCTGCTATAATCACAGATTGACACACAGGCTTGACACTGGTGTTAAGAGCTTGTACTGTCACATCTCAGTTCTAATATTTGTGTGGTTTTCAATGAAAAATAGCAAGATTGCTAGTAGATTTTGTGTAACCTGCAGCTTTTTTATTCATGGTTAGCAATGGAATTTTGTTCAGAGAGTGTTGGGGTTTTTTGTTTTGTTTTGTTTTGTTTTGTTTTGTTTTCAGTAATTATTATTAGGTTTATTTAGAATTGAATACTCAAAGTTCCTGAACAACGAGCTCATGTTCCTTAATTAAAGAAAATATGCATTTAAGACAAATGCGTATGTTATGGAATCATATTGCATCTGTTATTCAGATTGTGCCTTTTTTTTTTTTTTTAAATGTAAGGTTAAGAATGTGTTAGGACTTGTGAATTAATCTAATAATTTCCATGATTACTGAGGATTTCATGATATTTCTGAGTTTAAATCGAATTCCTCTGTCTCTCCAAGAAGATTGAGGCATAAATTCATACTCTGAATATAAGCTCTGGAAAGCAGATAATGGTGTTTTTTTTTTTTAATTGCTACATCACTGTAAACCAGTTCAATTGATAAATTGATTTCTTTAAAATTACGCACATCTTTATTTAATCTAATCAGTCTTAATAGGTTAAGTGACACACAGAAATAAAAGCCTGTGTATATATCACAATACCGTCACCAAAATATGCTAGTGCTTTAGCTGCCTGAGGAAATCACCATTTTAAACGTAGAGTGGTGACTGTCACGGTGTATTGTATTAAGCTGCAGGACCTGAAGTATTTAAAAATTACTAGATCAGTATTAAGTCTTTTGTAGCTGTAAATTCTGGGAAAATTTGTTTCTCCTAATACAGAAAAACAGAGAAATCCAAGTCTCAAGGGAGACATTAATGCCCCACTTAAGCAGTGTTAGCCTTTCATAAGCAGCAAATCTCATTTCTCTCTAGGGAGTCCCGCCTGGAACGTAAGATAACCTACACTTACCCTTGCTTAATTCAGTGACTCCATAAAACTCTACAGCTGTAGCTGACAGCAGAATATTTAAATGATTTGAACAGTGTAAATGCCTCACGTTCATTTAAATAACTGAAGAATTCAATCAACTTGAATGCCAATGATTATTCCTATTGCAGTTTACATTTCAAAAAAGACAGCCCATCTGAATCCCTGTGAGAGCATTAAATTGCTATCTAATTAGAAGTGCAAAATTACATATATTTAAAAGATAATTAAAGGTTTGAAAGCTGTTGAATAACTGGTTGTACATATAAATGAATCATGAAAATTTGTTAGCAATATGTGAAGCTTTCTTTTATTCTTTACTTTCAGCTTTGAAGTTAGGTATAACTGAGCTCATGGGTTTAAGTCTGGTAGTATTAAGATAAAGGCAGATGTTTTTAATTATTTCTACTCAAACCCCAAATAATTATAAGCAGCTGCCAGTTTTACATAATCCCAAATGATAAGGTCCTGAGAATGCAAACGAAATCCCAAATAGAGGGGTTGGTTTTTTTCACTGGAGTAAACCACATACATGTCACATTGCTGATTGACTGTAAACCACCTGAAGATGTGAGCTCAGGCAGTGCAGTCCTTGTCCAGTCTGTAGGTGTGTGACTTAAAGCTGGGTTTTGTATTTGTTTTTACCTCACACTGTGTATTTCCATATTTCTTTTCACCAGTTTAGACATTACTGCACTATTTGTAATGCAAACACGTTGTGAGTGTAAGTAGACAGAATAATTTAAATACACTTGGCTCGAGAATTATTTTCTCCTAATACTTTGCTAGAGTGTTCTGTGTACATGGTACATCTAATTATTCCTACTTTCCCTCTGCATGGAAACTCCGAATTGCATTATTCTCTTCCCCCTAGCAAAAGACATGGCTCCTCTTGTCAGCTTTTCTCTGCAGTACTTCTGCAAATTTTATAGTGTTGCAGGTTTTCACTGCCATCCGGCATGATCTGGCATGAAAAATCAGTCCAAAATAACTGTTTTTTACTGCAAACCATAACCTAGGAACTTCTGGATTAGTATCTTAAATAACAGGCTTATAATGGAAGCCTCGCTTTGGAAAGGGAAGTTGTTCTTCCTATTTTCCTAAGAAAATCAAGGTGTTACCTTTTTTAATATTAAAATAGGGGACTTTGTATAGAAAGCAACCTTAGTTTTGACTGCACACCTGTGAGTGTTCTCCAAATTCAAGATTAAGTGCAGATCGATAAAAGATCATTTAAGGCCACAAACTAAATGCATATCCTGAAATAAAAATATCACAAAAGGCAAATCAGGATCTTGTGAGCAGGAAACCAAAATCAAAATTAAATAAAGAACTTAAAAGCCAAGCAGTGGTGATTTACATTGAGATAGGTTGCTGCTTCACATGCATCCCCAGGCAAAGTATTTTGGAATGATGTAGCACATGGTGAATGAAAGCTCAGTCTCCAAAGGTGATATTATATAAACAAGTGAAGCAGTGAAGGGAATTTTTCACTGCTGTGGTTTTTGTTGTTTGGTGGGGTTTTTGTTTTGTTTTGTTTTAATGTCAGAGAATGAAATAGTCTACTGAAGTGATCTCTTCCCCTGTCTTCTCACAACTTTCCACTGTATTTTCCATTTTCTTGTGTTTGTCCCACAGTATTTAAACTCTAAGCATTTAGTGATAGAAGTATTATTTTATTAATGGACTAATATTCAAGGACTTAATCCATATTTAAAGGAATTTGCTATTTGGAATTATTACAGTCCTTGCTTAAAAGTAGGAGGGAAGTGCCCCCCTCCCCTTCCTTTTTGTGCACATTTACATAGCAGAGTGGCATGGCTCTTTTGGAGAAGTATCTCATCCAGGGGTGTGCCCCACTTTGGAGCCAGGAAAGAAAGCAGCATACTCCTTCCTTATTCTGTTCTATTCTGCTCCTAAATTTGGTGTAAACCGAGCTTTTCCTCATGCACAGTCAGCTCAATAAGGAATAGCGTGACTCAGTACTAGCAGCTGATGATAGGATGTGTAGCTGATAAAGGTCTCAGTATCAGCCATTGCATTGCCCATGGATGTGAGGCTCAATGCAGCTTCCATTCACACAGTTACGGTCTTTGAATTATATCAGAGCTGCACTAGACTATCAAGAAGAGTCCAGAGTCTTAGTGAAGGGAGGTAGCTGAACAACTGGCTAGATCAGGGAATTGCAAGAATAACAGTATGTTCAGTCTGTGTTTATTCAAAGCTATAGGGGAAAATGTGTGCTTTTAGATGGTGATGCTTCACCTCTGATATTTGTTCTTTCAATCTTTCCTATCAAACTTTGTAGAAAAAATACTTTTACAGGATAGCTTAATGCAACTTACAGTTATACGTGCAATTCTGTTGTGTATTTAGTTATGTAGAATTCAAGCTCAGCAAAACATATTTGCATATGTTGGTCTCCTCTAAACAAAACAAACGGGATCATTCTCAAACCATGTTTAGATTAATATGGTATCCTAATTTTGAAGTAGTAATTTAAAAAAGATCAAACTTTATAGATTGATGCTATGTTTTAAAATTGGGAGAGTTATTTGTGTTTGTGATTCCTTACTCTTGTACATGAAGAGAGTAGTTTGGCAAGGAAGAACTTTCCCTTGAAATTGTTTCACCTCTCCAGCATTTGGTTCTTGTTTAGTAGATACTTTCATGCTAGAATATTTTCTCACAGATGACTCTACAAGTGTGGCTAAGCAAGTTCACTAAAATCTGTTGTCACTTCCAAGGCTGCTATCACAGCAATTTACTCTCTCCTACCTTCTCATTATCCAAATGGAGCATGTCTGAGAAATTCCAATCACCTTAGACTTGAGCTGTGCAGCTGTTAAGATGTAGCTTGCTCCCTCCATGATCAGATTGCTACACTCTGACTTTATAAACATGTGGCAGGTCATATTCAATGCAGATGGTTTAGGATGGCTTAATAAAAACTAAAAAAAAAAAAACAAAACCCTAAAAAAAAATAATCAAAGCAAAGACTTTAATAATGACACATGTAAATGTTTGTATACAGGGTGGTGAAACAATGTGATTCAGTCTTTAAACAGTACATGTCACATGTTGTTTGAATCATACAGTGCTCTGAGTTTGGCCAAGCCTCAAATAAAAGATACTGTATAAGATAATTCTGATTACCAAACAAAATCATTTCCTGTGTTCTTTCTACAAACAAAAATGTTAGAGCTACCATGTAGTTTTGAGCAGAGTAAAAGGTTCTTGTGTTGCAGTCCAGATATTTAAAAATTTTCAGTATATATATATTTTTTTTCCCAGGGGTTAACTGATATATAATATCACATTTTATACTGACCAAAGTAGATTAACAGAACAGTTTAAATCTAGCTCCTTCCCTCATGCACTTAAATCAGAGTAATTTGGTAGAGCTCCTAGTTTCTATCTTTCCCAATGGGTCCTTTAATAATTTGTTTCAATGCTTTATAGTAATCCTGCAGATGGGTTTGGCTTCAGTCTTCAATCAGTATGTTATACTTCACCCAAGAGTCTCAGAGATAAAATGTTAGATTAGGTTTGCTACCAGAGGAAAAGATACAGATGAATGCCATTTTTAAAAGCTGGTGAATTCCTTCTATGTAAAAGTAATATCTTTTACTAAGAAATTAGTTAAGCAATAAAAGTAGAAAGAAGCTAGAGAAGGATGACTGGTTGAACAGTAGTGTTATGAAGTATTTTATATTTTATCTGCTTGCATTTATGTTTTAGGCCCTAGTTGCATACACATAAAGATAAGTTACACAGATTTACAAAGAATTGGTGTGGGCTTTTTTATTTTATTTTTTTTTATTATTATTATTATCCTGTCCATGCTGGAAGTTGGTTTTTGTTTTCTCTTCTATCCTTTTCTGAACTATAACATAAATCTGCTTTGTACGGGTTGAATTCCAGTGTAGGCAATTAAACAGTGGCCCCTAAGGTGTAAGAACTGAATGAGGGGTTAGGCGTCTCAGTACTTTATTATTTCTTATCCTAAATGTGTTTAAGATCTGCACTGTCAGGTTCTCTGAGTGCTTCTAGAGCCTAACCTTTGCTTAAGCATTGGGATTTGGGCTTTTCTTCTGCCTATCTGAATTTTTAAGACAAGAATGCTTCCAGTTCTGGCTTTGCTGCTGAACTTTGAATGTTTTATCTGTCTCTTCATTTGATTGCTTTGGGATTTTGTTCTTGCTCTTTGAGTTCAAGGTGTGGAATCTATATGATTAAAATACATGTAAAACCCATCATCATTATAATGAAAATGGTTTGCCTTATGCTTGAAGCCTACTTCTGCTGTCAGACACACAAGATCAATTCCTATTGTTGCAAGGACAGAGTTGCACGTGTGTCTGAGAATGCAGTGATGCAGTGTATCCCAGAAGCTCTTCAGCTTCTGTGAGTAAGGACATAATTAAACTTTGGAACCAGTACAGGAGCTGTTTGCTGTACTCAAATGATCCCAGCTAACTTCTATGTAATACTTTTCGGCTCTCAGTATTTCAGAGCTTGACTGTAACCTTTTTTATACTAGAATGACTAAATCAGATCAAAGATTTGCTTGGTTAATTTGTGCAGCCACAGAGCGTAGACATAGTTGCTCCTTGTAAAGATTAAAGATAATATTGATATAGCTACAGTCATAATGAAAGCCTTGTGAAACATAGCGACAAAAATCAAGCCCTGCTAATGAACTGGAAGTTATCCTCTCGTATTTTATTCTTGTGACTTCTAACTATGTTGGCTGCAAATTTTTTTTCTTCAGTATTTGGGTACATTTATCTTTTTGGCTATTGGAACTGTCATGTAGCAAGAATTAATCGTAGACTAAGAATTCAGTCGTAGCTTCAATTCACAGCCTAGTGTATAAGCATGTGCTGAAAGGAGAAATTCTTTACATCTCTCCACCCTTCTGTTGAATAGTGTTAGGCCAGAAGTAGATAACCTTGCTGTTACAAGAATGGTGGCTTGTAGTACAGGGGCAAGAAGAGCACATGACAGTGCTCTTCTATTGCATCTGCATGAATACTCAAAACAGACCAACACTTAACCAGCTAGGTGTTGATAAGATGTTTTTGCTATTCAAAAGAGGAATGAGAATTGATTCAGGGTTTTATCCCACATAATTTCCCAAAAGAATAACAGTAGAAATAATTGGCATATCCAAGTCATTATGAGGAAAACTAAGGAGGCTCAGTGAAGTCTGTGCTAGAAGAAAGTTTACAGTGTACCAGTTTCTCACATTCTCTTTGTGATTATGATCCAGTAGTCAATATTTTTAGAAGTTTGCTGTTCTTCAGAAAGATTTTGTTGTGCCTATTTTTAAATACTGTGGTCTACAAAAGTAACTCTGGGAGTCACATGAGAATCTTTTAATTTAGAGAGGAAAATGTTAAGATGGGAGTAATCTTAATTCTCAGAGAGCAAGTTTTTTTTTTTTTTTTTTTTTTTTTTTTTTTTTTTTTTTTTTCTTTAGCCTTTCTAGTCTCTCTGTAATCTGCAGAATATGATTGAAAGTTCCTACACCATTGGCCCCAGTGATGAATTGGCTGTCTCAGGCACTGACAGGTTTGGTTTATGGTATAGATGGTCCAGTCCTGAGGGAGGAGAATCAAATATATTTTCTGTCCTTCTATGATGCTATTGTTGGGGAGTCACAAAAGCAGTTTGGGGATTTCTCATATTATCCCGGTGTCTGCTGTTATACTTCACAGAAAGGCTTGTGGTTTTCCCTCACATTATACTGATCCTATCCCAAATTTATTTTTATTCAAATATATTATCATAATTTTTCTTAAGGTTAAGTTCTTTATTCACAGGTCTTCCTCAATACATTTTTTTCACCAAGCAAGTTTTTTGTTCTTACACTAGTACGCTCTCTGATTTTGAATGTTCAGCAGAGGGCAGAATTTCCTACATTATAAACATCTCAGTGTCAAATCAATTTGTCACTAGAATGTTTATTTTAAACGTTGAATTTACAGTGTAACAGTGAGTAGTGATAAAAACCTATAAATAATCCTTATTAGTTTTTATATATAATCCTATTAGCTTTTCCCCCATGAAGTTCTAGATAAAACGTAGTATCGGCAAATCTTAACACCATACTTACCAAGACTTGAGTCTTATCCTGTTTAAAGAGAGAAAGGTAAACATGTTGTTGATAAGATTATAGTAAATATAACTTCCTGTACAGCTGAAAGAACTAGGTTGAGACATTTAACGTAAACTACAAGATCAAGGTCTCATGTATTTTCCATGCAACTGCTGAATTTGACTTCCTAGTGTGTCCATCAAGAAAAGCTTTGTATCATGGCAAGAAATTGTGCAAATAATCACGTGTGACATAGGTTTTTAGTTCACAGACATTTATGCAGCAGTATAGTGTACGCTGTATGAATTAAGCTACTTACTGATACATTTGTTGCGTACAATCAGCATACAACCTGCCGATTTTTTAAATCGTCTGATAAAATATCTTCGTGCAAATAAAACAAGGACGTGCTAAATACTTCACCTTTTTTATCCCAGTATGAAGAAGGGAAGAAACGAAGAAAGCCCAACTACAGCAGTGTGGATCTTTCTGAGGTTGAGTGGGAAGACAGAGATGATGTGGTAAGTGGTATGTTTTAAAAACCTGTCTGAAAACATTGTTACATCCCACTACTGTACCTGGAAACTGTTTAAGTAGTCATTAGAGAGACCACCTGACTGCTCTCAGGAAGGGAAGGACAATAGCCCCTTTCACTTCATTCAAAATTTTATAGCCGTTTGCTATTGATTCTTCCTTACATATGCATATGCCACAAACACAGATTCTTTGTCTCATTGGTAAAACTCACCACCCCAATTCTCCATGGATCCCATTGTGTATTTTTGCTGGATAGCAAATACAGTGCTACAGAAGGGAATATAGTATCTTTTTAGAGCTGGCATAGACAACTGCTGAACTCAAGTGAAGGAAGGTGCTTAACTTCTCTCTGTGAGATTCCTCTTAATGGAAGTAGTGAGAGCTGTTTTCCTTAATGTACAAAATCAAAAAACATCACATGAATAAAGAGTATTGGATTCTTTGACCTCTGTTCAGAGCACAGGTTCACTCCAAACTCCTAATTTCAGACATATGGGTAGCTGCAGAAGCATGAGTTCTATGTCTGTCAGCTGTTATGCATACAGTCCTTTCCGTTAAACTAATTTTTCAGTGCTCCATCTACTCTGCAGTTCACTCTTTATCTTATTCTTTCTTACCTTGCAGGCTTAGCCTTTTCTGCAGTACTGTATCAAAAGCTTTCCTTATATCCATGGCTTAACCTTTGCCTGGTCTTTCTGTTACTTCCTCAATAAATCTGATTTGTTAGGCATGATTCGTTTTGTGTGGATCCGTGCTGACTGTCCTTAATTAAATCGTAACTTTCCAGGTGTTCCCCTTTCTGTCCTGTAATTCAGTTTTTCCTATAAGTTCCGAACTGCCAAAGTCACGGCTGCATGTCTGTATTTTTCATAGATGTCTCCTCGATCCCTTCTCAAATATCAGTACTTTGCTAGCTTCTGTCAAGTCCCTCATACCTGTACTTTTCCAGAGAGGTTTTGAATATATCCACTGAAGGTTCCCATATTTACTTTGTCACGTCCTTCCGAAATCTGGGATGGATCACGTACAACTGCCCCTGGAGTCTTGTCAGTCTTCAGATGTACTAATTTCTTGATCCCAGTTCTGACATAAGTCTATATTTACTTTCTCCCTTACAAAATATATATCTTACATGGCTCCCTCTCTCCACTCTCTTTGTGAATAGTGAGACAGTTCATTTATGCTTTAGGCAACGTCTGTTCCATCAGGTGATAGATTGTTCTCATCCTCTCCTAGGAGGCCATCTTATGTCGTTAAGTAAAATTTTGTCTTGGACTGCACACTCAAACTTTTAAAAATGTTTTCTGTACAGCTTTGTGCAATTTTCTATACATACACTAGTTCTGTCTTCCTTATTAGATTTTCATATACTGTAGCAGCCTTCTGCAATCTTGGCAATCACATTGACTTCATATTTTATACCTTCCTTTATATCTTATCTTTGATCAAATATTACTCAACCAGTTCCTTTGCAAATGACCTTTAAAAATTTCCTCTCTCCTTTCAAATATTATCGCTGTACTTATGTACAGCTTTTAAACCTTCATGATTTTTTTTTAATCATTTATTCATCATTATTATTTTTTTATTATTGCTTTTTGGTTATTTTGTTGTTGTTGTTGGTTTTGTTTGTTTTTAAATCTCTTCCAGTGCTTTCTCTGCTTAATTTTTATAGTTTTTAATCCCTTGTTTTTAATCATATCTTGGTAGAACTTCAGGGGTACAGATAATGTAACATTGAACTATTTCTATGACACTGAAAATGAAGTTTTATTTATAGTTGAGACTATAAAGACAGCACACAAGAGCAAGAAGTCTAGATTCAGCTCTAAGTATTTTCCTTGCTTTTTTAGGGGGCTTTGAGGCCCCCTAAACTGTCACTTTTTTCTGAAAATTTTTTGCAAAAATTGAGTTTTGTGTACCCATAGGCTGCAAAAAGTTTTAGTTCACATTTTGATGAAAGATACATACATAGATTTTATCTGAATCTTTCCCTTTCATCTAGGGGAAATAAAAAAAGTGTTTTTTAATTTTAACATAGAAACAAGTAGCCTTTCTAGCTGTTTAATCTTTTGAAGAAGAAAATAAGTTAAGCTGCATTACAGATAGATTAAAGTGAACACTGCATTTACAGTGAAGATCCAGAATACATAGGAATTAAAAATAGATAAATCATAAGTGAAATTAGTTATGATATTTAATAGAAAAAAACCCCATATATTCTGTTATAGCTTTGGAGTAGTATGTAACAATTTTCAGTACTCATGTATAATACAGGTGTGTTGTAGTGACTTCCTTGAATGATCCTCATCTATCAATGGCAATAAATCACCATCACATGCCTGAATAACAGGCATCCTTTGATAAATTATCCCCCAATAGATATGTTTTGTAAAACAACCTACATATCTACTGTTTGATGATTAGTGAGCAATCTGGAAAAGCAGAAGGCTAAACATTGTGGAAAAAAATGTATTAACATTTCACATGTTGTCCTAATACTTCAGCAATGCCATACACAATTGGCGACGTTCATGCAAATTTCTAAAGAGGAAAAAATGCAGTGTCAAACAAATAATATTTTTAAAGTAAGCCTGGTATATCATTAAATTTTTTTTTGTGTTTGTGTGAAGTAATATGTAAGTCATTTATATGATTTTACTAAGATCTTCAAAATGGTTGATGGTCAGGAATACTAACAAAAGAATAAAGTAGGAGGAGATGTGAAATAAAATAATACTGGAGCTACAGGCAGAGTAGTTATTTGCATCGGAGCTAAAACGAGAATGGAATTTAAAGGCAGTTCTGTAGATTATTGCAATGAAATCCAGCTCTTTATGCAGCTTTTTTGATGTGAAGATACAAGTGAGCGTCCAAAAAGCCTATGTTATTTTTATTGACCTTTTGTAATAGGCAATTCCTTAATACTGTTAATTTTGAGTGAAAATGGGAAATACTCTGTAGGAGAATTGGCTAGTGAAGTATTGTTTATTCAGCTGTAGAGAGAAAGAATTAATGTATTCATATAACTGCTTTTGATAACTAGATTGCTAGTGGTATATTTTTCTCCCTTGAAACACTTATGTGGAAGCTGATTAAGACACTTTCTTACTTTTTACCACATTAATTTAATAGTTACACAGTTTTCCAAAAATAGAGAATGATCTCATAGTGTAGCAGTGAAACTGGGTTGTTAGTAATTGATTGGAAGATATTCAGTTGGAGTAATCCTGTGTATTAATCCTGAAGAGGAGAAAAAATAAGTTTTCTCTAGTCATCCAATAATGAAAAGCAGGCAGAACTAAGGTTAGAACTTTTTTCACCATGAAATACAGTTGGTTTAAATATATATTCATCTGTTCATTTTCCAGGCTAACAGTACCTGCTGTCTTGCTGTTACTGCATTTTATAAGAAATAGAGATCTTAGCATCAGTTTCTTAAACCAAGAGTGTCTTCCAGCAAAAGTTTGGGTTATGCTGTTCTAAAGACAAGAAGTTTTAATTTGGACAGAAACCTTTTTCTCATTAACTCACTTCTTAAAATTATTTTATTATAATTTCTAGCTGAATGAAATATTTTTTCCAAATAAAAAAGACCATGAATGAATGTTTAGGGGCATGAAGCCAACTGAGGCAGTACTTATTTTATGCATTTGAGGAGGGAGATGAAACTGCAGAAGAGCTGAGAAACCAGATTACAAAGCCAAGAAATGTAATTACAGCAAGGAAAAAAAAAAAAAAAAGGAAGAAAAGTAAAACTCTAAATCCCACATGCAGACTTGATCTTAAACACTACTGAGAGTTTGGAGGCCCTTCTAGTAAATCTATGACTTGCCTGAGGCTTGTGGGAGGAATGGGTCTTAGACAACTGCAGGCACCAATAGGAGAAAAATGAAAACCATGTTAAAGATAAATGGAACTGTTCTGTAAATGTTAGAAAATAGATGGTTAATTAAGACCAGCTCTCCAAGTCCAAAACCACAAAACTTAAAATGGGAAACTATTTCCAGAATTGCCTATTATATATTGTTAAAAAAAAAATCTACAGTAAAATATATGCTTTAGTTTATACATGCCTCCAGCTAAAAAATGTTCTTCTACACTCACTGACAGAAGAGTAAGACTCTTAATTCAAATCTAGATGCCCTAGAATTAAATTTAAAGAACTGCAAAGTTTGCAGTTTTTGATAGGCTAGCCATGCTCAACCTGTTCATGAGAATAAAACCAGATATTTCACTGGGAGGTTGGGTCATTCTCTTTTCACTCCATACTAACTCAGAAAGCCTGCAGAGTGCGTTGATTTGACAATCTTCACAATTTTTCATTAAAATCTGGTGGATGTCACCACTCTGGCATGAGGTACTGGAGGACAGGAGATATTTATTCAATGAAGAACATGATGCACAAAGTTGTGTTTAGATAGATAAACCATAGAAGAGAAGCAGAAGAGAGAAAAATGTTGCGTTATGAGTATCTCTGAAGAAGGAGTGTGAATTGATAAGTGATAGTGGAATTTTCTTATTGTAATGAAAATTACAGCTGCAAAAGATTTATAGGTGGTTCTTACCAAAGAAAAAAATTTGAAAGTATAACAATTTCAATTTATACTTGAAGATATCCTGAAACAGCCACCTTAAACTTTCTGGATCTGTGCCATTAATTTAAAAATATAAGCAAAAGTCATCACTTCTTCCACTTGTAAATCTGAGAGCATTCAAATAAAATACTTCCATATATGGATGGTATAACTGCTAAACAGTAACCTTCTTACTTCTTTCCTGAAGTCCTGAACTGATAAACAGGCAAATTCAAAACAATAAGGCTGAGGCTTTCTCAAAAAACAGGTCTTGTCATTCTTCAGTTTCAGCCGAGAGACCCTGCTTTCAGATCAGCTGTGTCAGGATAGAGTATACTCATTGCTAGGGACACTGCAGGTCATTTTGGTTTAAAGATCCAGGTGACAATTGTTGGTTTTTTTTATTCTTTTCATCCTCATGGCATGACCTAAGAGAGAGGCTGTGTCAGCCTGCTTCTTCTGAGAGAAAGGCTCTTTTTTCCTAGGGAACAAACAAGTGTGCGAAGGAAAGACACTGATGGGTAAGGGACTTGGCAGCACAGATTTGGGGGCCTGCAGCTCATGCGAAGGTTAGAATAAAGTTCGTGAAAACCAGTGTTTGTGGTAATGTAAAAAGTAGCAGATCTAACTTGCAGAGCAGCAGGTAAATAATTGGTATGAACCCTTTTTCATTATTTTCTGTTTGCCCTGGCTGCTTTGAGGTTTTGGTTTATGTGGTAGTGAAACCTGTTAAAAAAAGTCTTTTGGATGACTTTGAAATGGAGAGGTCCAGGACAATTCTTAAGCCTGTGACTTGTTTATACTACAGAGATAAAATTTATTAGCTTGCAGGGGATGCCCGGACACCAATGGACAGCCAGAGGGAATCACAGAGCACTGCAGCTGTGTGTTCCCTTTGCAGCAGGTTACTGATAAAATGGGCTGTCATTCTTTTGCTAGTTCTAATTTCTGAGGCAGTTAGGATGTAGTTTCTGGTCTAGTTTAACATGCAGCCCAATGTAGACTATCAAGCAGAAGAAGAATTGATAGTGTAGGGTAAGTGGGGTTTTCTCTTTTTTTCCTTGGTTATTGTATGTATAATTGTTGATGTATTTAAATACCAAGCCCTGGCCTCAGCTAAATCCAACTGGGAACTTAGTCCTTAACTTCCTACTCAGTAAATTGCAGAATAGTAGTTAATGACACTGTTTATCCCACATAAGATCCAGATTTCTACAGGAAGAGCTATTTTACTTTGAAGGACACTGAGAGCTCTTATCTTAGGTACCTCAGCAACTTGCCTAAAGTTGTGTGGCTGGAGTCTTGGCCTATACAGTCAGTAATAAAATCTGCAAGGGGGTTGTTCAGTGTGTAGAAGAACTACTGAAAATGAAGAAAGGATAAGAAATAAATACTGCTTAGGCCAAATCAGTGTACTGGAGAACTCAGAGTTGAAAGATTTACAGAAAATGCCAGTAAAGGAATTGATACACATTTCTTTCATTTCAGCTGCGAAATGCAATGGTGAATCGGAAAACAGGGAAATTCTCCATGGAAGTGAAGAAGACAGTGGACAAAGGGGTACAACATTATTTCAACTAAGTATAAAGCAAGCACCTCATTTTTTGAAATATTTTTAAAGATTGCCATAAATATGGTTCACGGCAGTACATTTTTTTGATTCCCTGAATGTAAACATTGCTTTTAATTTTATTGATGACTAATCACTTGATCTTTTATACATTTCTTATAGCAAACTAACTTTTCCCCCCTCCCCTTCTGGCTTTCTTGTTCTGAATCTAGAAGCGGGTATTGGTGATGACAAATGACTACTATTACACAGACATCAAGGGTACTCCATTCAGGTAGAGCCGACCATAATAAATGGGCATTTCATCAGAGTCATTGGATTTGCTTTTATACAGAGCTTTTGAACTCATTAAAAGTTCATCAGCAAAACCTGACAATGAAATATCCCCGGACAATGCTGAAAGTAGCAAGGAAAAGGAGCCTTCCAGCATTCCTTTCAGCTTTTCCAGGGATGGAAAGTCTGTGCAAGCTCATACAGGCAAACTCACAGTGTTTGTCATGGCTTATGTTTCATTAAAAAAATATTCAGTTGAGGTTTACATTGAACGAAAAGCTTTCACAAGTACTTGGAGAGCTATAAATACTATAATCCATTTAAGTAACTACATATTGAGCCCCATTTTGATTTTTTTTTCCGCAGCAAAAATGTAATATGAAATGAGATAGTATTTCACTTCCAATTTGAGGTTTTGATGTTTTGTTTCTTTGAAGTACCTTCAGTGTATTTGTATAAGTAAAACTGAGTAAGTCAGCCATGTTATTTTGGCATGCATCAAATGCTCATATTTGAATTATATATAATCCATTAATAAAAGAATACTAACGATACCTTATGCTCAAGGCAGGAGGCTGATAGTTGTAATACTCAACTGAAATTTTCTTCAATGGAACCGTTTCACAGAACTTGAGCTACATTTCCACACGGAGAAAATATAGGCACATTTCTCTGATCTCTAATGCATGTGTTTATTCTTGTTAAAATTCACACAAGGGTGGTAAAACAGTGAGTTTGTTTTGTTTGTATTTTGTGGTTTTTTGTTTGGGTTATTTTGTTGTTGGCAGTGTTTCTTTCTCTCTGTGGCATTGTTATTCTCACCTCATTTAGTAAAGAGGTATGGGGGTGCATATGTGCATGCAGTGCAAGTTCTGTTTCTAAGGACAGAAATACAGTAGGAAAATGCCTTTTTTCAGCATGATCTTTATCTAGTTTTGATGTGCAGAAGTGTAGATTAAGGAAGACAGCAGGCACAATGTTTATCAAAATATATGCTCTAGTGTCAAAGAAGTTTACTGGTCAGCCTATTTCCAGATTGAGCTGTTGATTGCAGCACATGGTGCCTCCAACTCCATGCATTTTCAGTCTTACTCATTACTGGAAGGTTTACAGCCTGATGTAATCCCCTAGAACGAATGGATACCAGAAGATATTCTTTGTTACCTGTTCAATAGAAAAAGGCATTTGATCTTCCAGACAGTTCATTAAACTTGAGTAGTGTAAATGGTAGAATGAAAACCAAACCAACCCAGGGTATGTAACTGTTGAGACCTTATGAAGCTGAAGTCAATTTAAACCATTAAACTCGCTAAAAATATGAATCACAGAGAAATTTGTCCAAGAGGAGTCACGATACTTGTGGTGGTTTAAACCACTTTTA
>NW_008598602.1:0-221 GCF_000691845.1 Merops nubicus
GGGTCCCCAAGCCGTGGGGATGTGGGGCTCGGGGACACAGCTTGAGGTGAAATCCGGTGATTTTGGGGTGATTTTGGGGTGCCACTCGACCTGCAGGACCCCCAAACTCTCTCCCCCTCCCTCTCCCCTGGGGGGGTCCCCAAGCCGTGGGGATGTGGGGCTCGGGGACACAGCTTGAGGTGAAATCCGGTGATTTTGGGGTGATTTTGGGGTGCCACTCG
>NW_008598602.1:273-480 GCF_000691845.1 Merops nubicus
AACAACCCCCCGGAGAAGGGGGGATCCCCCTGAACCCTTTCTAAACCTCCTCCTGGCAGCGTTTCCATGGTGGAGCCGGGTCCGGTGAACACGGAGTTCGAGCTGAAGCTGCTGGAGGAGGTTTCTCGCTCGGAGTTCCCCGGGGCAGACGAGGCCACCCTGCGGTATTTTAAGGACGTTTATCTGCCCGCCTCCCACGAGATCTTC
>NW_008598603.1:0-1335 GCF_000691845.1 Merops nubicus
CAGCCATGGGACCCGAACCCCCCCAGGGGTGGGTGGGGCTCCCTCACATACCTTCAGCTTCCGCCTGGCGTTGAATTCCTGCAGTTTCTTCTGCGTGCTGTCCATGTGAGCAAATTTAGCAGCTTTCCCAGTGACCCAGGGATGCTCCAGAGCCTGGTGGACGGTCAGTCTCTTCTGGGGGTCCAGCACGATCAATTTTCTGACCTGTAACCAAGGGCAAGGCTTCATTTGTTAAATTCAGCCAGTTTTGTTACCCCTGTAAGCATTAACCTCCCTGCTCAGCAGCCCGAGCCCCGGCGCCAGCTCTCTCACCAGGTCCTTGGCGTTGGGGGAAACCTCATCCCACCAGGGCGACAGGAACTCGTAGTCGCAGGCAAGGATGCGGCCGTACATGAACTGGTCCCCGCGCGGGTCGAAGAAGGCCTCGAAGCCACAGAGCCTGTGGGCACAGGAGACAGGAGCTGCAGGGGGGAGAACACTGGGGGGGCTGGGGGGGCACAGCGTGTCCATGCCATGGTGACCCCACCACCCTCCCAGCAGCGCTACTCACAGGATGTAGGTGATGACGCCCACGGACCACATGTCCACCTCGGGGCCGTACGGGCACCCGTGGAGGATTTCGGGGGCTGGAAGCAGAGTTTTGGGGTTTGAACACGTGGGTGGCACGGCCACGGTGGCAACCTCAGCACCCCCCAGCACTGGCAGGGTCGCCAGCCATCCCTGCACCGAGCTGTGCCCGGCCTCGGGGCTCCCTCCCGCCCGCTCACCGCAGTACCCCGGCGTCCCGCAGACGGTTTTCATGGTCTCCTGTTCATCCACGATCTTGGAGAGCCCGAAGTCACCTTGGAGGGACACAGAGGGGAGCGCAGAGGGGCCGTTAACCCCCGCGCTGCCACGGGACCCCCCGCGGGGCTCCCGGGAACCCACCGATCTTCAGGGGGGCGTCAGGGGACAGGTCAGCGTAGAGCAGGTTCTCCGGCTTCAGGTCGCGGTGGACGACTCCGTTCTCGTGCAGATACTGCAGGGAGAGCAGGACGTGGGCTGGGGGCAGGGGGAGCCCCGGGACCGGCACAAACACGGGGCCAACTCGCACGGTGACTCCTTTGGAAACCCCAGTGCCTGGGGGCCGGAGCTGCCCGCACGGCCGCGGGCACGGGAAGGATGTTTCCTGTTACGAGTTCCCATTTCCAAACCCTCCCGTTGCCATGGAAACCCCATCTCCAGCAGACCTGCGATGCAGAGCAGCGCTGACCTTCCTCCCTCCTCTCCCTCATCCCCCCAAACACGGGGTGGAAGAGGCACCTCCAGCAGCGACACCTTCAGAGGGTCAAGAGC
>NW_008598603.1:1498-1781 GCF_000691845.1 Merops nubicus
TGGGGCGGGGGGGGGGCTTTGGGTGCCTCTCCCAGGGGTATTTGGGATGGATAGGACTCCGTGTGCCTCTCCTGGGTGTATCTGGGATGGGTGCAGCGCTGGGCACCTCTCCCAAGGGTATTTGGGATGGGTGCAGCCCCGCAGCAACACCCTGAACCACACACACCCCCGGGGGCTGGGGGGGGACACACGTTGGGGGCACGTTACCGAAACAGCTTCCAGGATCTGCTTGACGACGTGGGCTGCATCCCGCTCGCTGTAGAAGCCCCTCTCCACGATCCTG
>NW_008598603.1:1835-3827 GCF_000691845.1 Merops nubicus
CCACTGCCCCCCTTCACCCTCCATCCCCAGCCGTGGCGTGCATCGGCCCCCTCCATCCTCCTCCTCCTCCTCCCTCTGGCCGTCAGGGTGGGAATGACCCCCCTGGGGAGCTGGGGGGGGGACCTGTCGAAGAGCTCTCCCCCCGTCACCAGCTCCAGCACCAGCGCGATCTCCGAGGGCGTCTCAAAAATCTCCTTCAGCTTGATCTGAAAGGGACAACAGGAGGGATGCAGGTGAAGGATGCAGGATGTGGGGTGCAGGATGCAGGATGTGGGATGGGGGGTGTGGGATGCGGGCTGGTTGTGCTGGAAGGAGCACACACCCACCTGGCTGCTCAGCCCTTGCCGGGGCAGCCAGCACCTTGGGATGTGGGCTGGTTGTGCTGGAAGGAGCACACACCCACCTGGCTGCTCAGCCCTTGCCGGGGCAGCCAGCACATTTCCCTCTGAGCCTTTTTATTTGTTTGAATAGGGTTGGTTTGGTCTTTTTTTAAGGTTTTGCAGCAGCCCTGCTCACTAAACCGCACGTTACAGATGATGCTGGGAATGGGAAGAGACGGGCACGCGGCACCTTCATCCTCCTCACATTTCCAGGCTCATTAGCCAGAGGACAGGCTCACTAAAAACTTTAATTTTGCAGCTTCATCAGCCACGCTGGCACCTCCATCCAGCCCCGTGGCATGGGAGCCATCCAGTGATCCCTCCCTGCCCTCGTCCCTCCCTAGACAGACCCAAACTGGAGCCACTTCTGGCACCAGGGACCCCTCAGGTGCTTTTGGAAAGATCCCTTGGGCCATTCTGTGACAGAGGAGGCACTAAAGAGTCAGTGGGTTTCTCCTGATCTGGGTGTTTTTCAGCTGCCACACAAGGTGAGCTTGTCTGCACGAGACCTTTGTGCCACTGCAGCAAATCTCAAATTAACAGGTCTCTCCTAAAACTACGTCAAAATGCAATTTTTTTTTTTATTATTATTATTTTTTTTAATAGAAAACAGAGAATTTCATGCTTCTCAGGACTTTTGTGACACTGCGAATTTCATGGGGCTTTAATCATTACCTTCACAGGCTGGGTGACAAGCCATGATACCCCGCAGGGTGAGAGACACTATGTGGCAGCTTATTGCATTATAATAATACACAGAAGCACTATAATTTTCCTATTAACTTCAAAAGTTTACAATCCTATTATCATCCTCTGCCGAGGTTGGTGCTGCACGATAGCGAGCGCGCAGATGAACCACGGCAGCTCCTCTTCCAAACCCTCTCCAGCCTGGGAGTGGGCAGAGCCCGATGGAAAACTCAGTGATTTCAGCATGAAAGTGCCCGGCTGGTGCCTCCTCTGCTGCCCCGTGGGGCCGCTGCCTGGAGAGGGAAGGACGAGGGGGGGGCAGAAATTGGATTTTCTGTTCTGTTTCTGATAACACATCAGAGAGGAGCCTCTTCCCAGCCAGGGCTGGTGCCCCTGGGCTGCTCTGAGCGGGGGATCCCCATCCTGCTGCTGTCCCTGTGCCTGCCCAAATGTCCTGAGGCAAGGGAATTGTGTCCATGGAAAAGGCTGAAGTGCCCCAAAACGCTGGAACAGCCCAAAATGCTGGAACAGCCCAAGGCTGGCCCACGGCGAGCTGGCCCAGGGGCTTAGGGACACCCTGGCTCCAGCGTGTTTGTCCCCATGGTCCCCGTTTTGGGGCTGGTTTGGAATTCTCTCAGCTTTGCCTCTTTGCCTGCAGGTTTTGGCTGGTGGCGAGCGGGCAGGACGTCCCCACGGGGCTGCTCCAGCCCTGTAGCTCCGAGGCTGGTGGGTGTGGGCTGGGCTGGAAGCAGCTGGACTGAGCCACACCAAAAAAATGGCACCATGGGGCAGCAGCCGGCAGTGAGGTGATGTCCTGGCCATGTCCTGGCAATGTCCTGGAAAATGTCCTGGCCATGTCCTGGCCATGTCCTGGCAAATGTCCTGGCAATGTCCTGGCAATGTCCTGGCAAATGTCCTGGCAAAT